>NC_049205.1:15048911-15336411 GCF_013347855.1 Anguilla anguilla | reverse complement strand
TCCGCGCGCTGCGTGACTGCCTGCTAGCGGGATTAGCGTGCGCGATGGCCGCTGCGTGTTCTCCGCGCTCGCCCCCCCCGGGGAGCCAGGAATAGAAGCGCGCTGATGGGTCGCACACAATGCCGCGCGGGGGGGGGGGGGGAACGGGGGTCAGAGAGTCACGGCTCCTGTCACGGCGAGCCTCGTCCCGGAACCGCGCGATCGAGCGTGCACCGCGCGTGGGGCCGGCGTGGGGCCGGCGTGAACCCGGCGTGATGCGCGGTGAATGTAGAACGCTGCGTCTTTTCTTTCTTTTTATTTTCTTTTTTTTAAAAGAGACTGTTGATGTACGGATAAAAACAACCATCATGTGAAAAACGCCGTGCGAATCACCAGGATTCGATAATTGTACACAGTGAACACTGTGCATATGTCATCTGCAGAATATGTAAAAATAGAAAAGACTGTGGCTGTCCTCATAAGAAAACCTAAGCTCGGCGTGTTCTATACTTCATTTAACGCTGGAACATTATGGTACGTGGAAGGGGTGGAGCAAGAACTTAAGACTTCAAGAAAAAAACTCCAACAGACCACAACACCCCACTGTTCTGCACCTGACTTCGAGCACACCTCTCAGGACTTTACCCAAATTCAACCGCGGAAGTAGAAACAAATCTTACCCCTCTGACAAGCTGCTGTATTAGATTGAGCGCCGTTTCCGTGGAAATAGTATTTCCGCCCAACTCCGTTTACTTAAATTAATACACCGCTTTTACTTTTCGCGCTCACGAGTAAGGTGCCGTGTCCTGGACTAAGGATGGTGTAGGTAAATATTAAAGATCTGAAGGCATTATCATGTCTAGCCGTGCTTTCACTAGTACTCGGACCCAGCCGAGCGTCCCCTCGTTACTCAGATTGACTACCTGAGAGGACGCTGTGGGTGTCTGCTCTGCCAGAGCGGGCCAGGAATTTCAAAGTGTTTGATAGCTTTCATCTGAGTACATGACCCGCGGATCAGGCTGGACCGCTGGCCGCCATGTCGGTGGGGGCGGGGCTCTGCCGGGGATCAAAGGTAAGTAGTTTAACCCCCCGAGGATGGCAGGTGGGTGGGTGGGGGAGACCCCAAAGTGGTACTCCGATTGGGTCATTGGTGTCAATCTCATCTCCCTTCTCCCCCCCCTGCCCCCCCCCCCCCCCCCCCCCCCCCCCCCAACCCGGCTGCCACCCCCTCAAACACACGTCCCTGTGGAGATTAATGTGTCACTACATGCAGGAGGGATGAGTGGACAAAGACCGGGCTCAGTGGCAGCCTGCAGAACAGCCGTGCGGAGACACAAACTCTCCACACGCTCGACAGGACCACGTGACCGCGCCGCCGAAAACCGGGTCTATTTGTTTCATACCGTCCCCCCTCCCGTCCCCCCGCCCGTCCCCCAGGCAGACAAGGGAGGCCCTTTCCACTTTCTCTGGGACTTCAGAGTTTACCTGTTTTTCAGTGAACTATTTTTTTATCAGCTACGGTATTATTTCCGCACGAAAATCAGAGAACAACGAATCCGCGCTCATCAGTGGAACGCTCTCCCTTTCTCCCGTCCTCTCATCTCATTTCCAACTGTCATTCTGGTGCAAAGCAGAGCAATTCACACCCTGACAGTTGGCCATGCTCTGCCTGGAGAGTGGGCGGTGTGCTGCTTTCCTGGGACTCTGTCCCTCCTGACCGTCTGTCTGAGGCTGAAAGGGACGGCCGCCACCAGGGGGCGCCGGTCCTCAAAAAGGCGCGGCCGGGGGCTGACGAGAAGGCTACCGCGCCGACCTTGCATCCCGGCATCCTAGCAGGGTCAGGCGGGCTCGCTAATCATCCCTAATTAAGAATTCATTTTTAATTATGAATTATGCATGCGTTTTTAATTAATCGAATGTTCTACTTCTTTTCCCCCTCCTCCTCTGAGATCTCAATCTAATTACGCGGCAGCAAGCGAAGGAGAGCGAGTCCAACCCTCACCCTCCTGATGAACCCTGTTTACATTGTTTACCTTCACAGGTACTGAGCCTTTTGTACAGTCTGCAGCAGCTGAACTGATTTTCACTCTTTGCCAAGCGGCTCTGGCTCATGGTGATTGGCTCAAGCTGAGGAATAACAGGTGTCAATGGACATTTAGTCAAATCTCTAACGCCTCTGTGGCCCATAATAAGGGTGAGGTAAGGTGTGAGGGCGGGGCGTGTTAGGTGTGAGGGCGGGGTTGTGTAAGATGTAAGGGTGGGGCAGTGTCAGGTGTGAGGGCGGGGTTGTGTAAGGTGTAAGGGTAGGGCAGTGTTAGGTCTGAGGGTGGGGCAGTGTCGGGTGTGAAGGCGGGGCAGAGACAGGTGAGAGGGCGAGGCAGTGTCAGGTGTGAAGGCGGGGCAGAGACAGGTGTGAAGGCGGGGCAGAGACAGGTGTGAGGGCGGGGCAGTGTCAGGTGTGAGGGCGGGGCAGTACCTGAGAGCTTAATGAGCAGGTCGGTGGCAGTCTTGGCGCTCATGTTGGGGCTGAAGAGGGAGGCAGCGGGGGGGACAGGGGAGCCGGCGACGCTGGCGGGCCGCTCCCTGTGCAGGGCGAAGGGGGAGAGAGCCGACACCTCCTGTTCCAGGGGCTCCTCCTTGACGTGGGCGTGGTCCGGGGCCTCCTCGGGGGACGCCAGGAGCCGGGCGGCGTCCGGCTCGAGGGGAGAGCCCCGCCCCCCCGACGCCCCCAGCGACAGGGCCCCGCCCTCGTCCTCGGTGTCGCTGGTGACCTCGTCCTTCACCCTGGCCTCCTTGCCGGGGCACTGCTGGTGGCAGCGCATGTGCAGCTTGAGGCTGAAGTGGCGGGAGGAGGTGAAGGGGCACTGTTCGCAGTGGAATGTCTCTCCGCGGTCCTGGTGCTGGTGGACCTGCAGGGGGAGACAGAGGGTCAGTACAATCACCAATGACCCCTTTACTACCACAGGATTCAGCGCCACCTACTGGCCAACCCTGATGAACCTGCAGAGTAGGAGATTCAGGATGATTTTGTTTACTATAGCAGGATCTCCTGGTGGTAATGCTGGTGGACCAGCAGGGAGCAAGAGTCAAGAACCCCCCCCCCCCCACCCACCACCCCTTCATTACTGCAGGACCTAATGCCCCCCTAGTGGCAGCCAGTGGGACCTGAAGAGGGAGAAAGTAAGAGTTTGTGCGTTAGCTCCCCCTTTCACTATTGCAGAACCCGATGCCGCCACTAGGGGGCAGGAGCTAGGCTTACCTTCATGTGGGACTTGAGATTGTCTTTGCGGGCGCAGCGGAAGGGGCACAGGGGACACTGGTGACTCTTGACGCCGGTGTGGATCACCATGTGTCTCTTCCAGTAGCTCTTCCTCTTAATGACCAGGCCGCACACAGGGCACTGAAAGGGCTTTCCTCCATCATCAGGGGACCCTGGGAGAAGTCAGAGAGAATGAGGCTCTTTCATTGTTCTCTCAGTGCTGGGAGACCAGCTTTGCTATATGGCTCATATCTACTCAATGTAGACAAACTGGCTAGGCTATATGGCTCATATCTACTCAATGAAGACAGACTGGCTAGGATATATGACTCATATCTACTCAATGAAGACAGACTGGCTAGGATATATGGCTCATATCTACTAAATGTCTGCTGTATCTCATAACTACCCCTCTTATAGAAGCTAATCTTGCTGCATCCCTCACATATCCCCTCACTAGAGAGACCTGCTATATTTCTCTCATATCCCCTCACTAGGGAGACCTGCTATATTTCTCTCATATCCCCTCACTAGGGAGACCTGCTATATTTCTCTCATATCCCCTCACTAGAGAGACCTGCTATATTTCTCTCATATCCCCTCACTAGAGAGACCTGCTATATTTCTCTCATATCCCCTCACTAGAGAGACCTGCTATATTTCTCTCATATCCCCTCACTAGGGAAACCTGCTATATTTCTCTCATATCCCCTCACGAGAGAGACCTGCTATATTTCTCTCATATTCCCTCACTAGGGAAACCTGCTATATTTCTCTCATATTCCCTCACTAGGGAGACCTGCTACTGTATATCTCTCTTATATTCCCTCACTACATATCTCCTTATGGCAGAGAGACCAACAGTGTGGCTCTCATATACCTTTGACTGAATGTCTTGTACCTATTACATGTCTCTTAGGGGGACAAAAACTAAACTTTGCTCTTTCACTGCTGACACAGCTGTGCTGTACCTCTAACAGTAGAGACTGGGGTTTATTTCAGGGATACACTGGCTTCTTCTATCAAGACTATTGGTCTGATTGACTAACTTTAATAAAATGTCATGAATTAACATTCATTATCATCATGGTAATGGTTGCTGTTTCCATTACGATTCAGATGGTTTATTGAGAACCTACACAACTTACAAATTAGTATTGCTTAACAAACATTCAATGCCATGTTCTTTGTAAAACATAAAAATGAGAGTTTGATGAAATCATGATGTTAAGCCACTAACTGACCTAGGATTTATGAGAAGACTGCCTATTTGCAGCAATAAACTAGCACCTGTGGCCTCATCTCGAGAAAAAATAGCTGGCAAGAAGGGACATGATAACAGGCTAACACATCGTCGCTGCGAGAGAATGGAGGAACACGCTAACAAGCTAACACGTCGTCTCTGGGAGAAAGAACAGAAAAAAGCACTCTCAGGCTAAGCCGTTGCCTGGGAGAGAGAACGCAGGAATGCACTCAAAGGCTAATGCACCGTCATTGCAACAGAGAATGGAGCAACATGCTAATAGGCTAGCTCGTCCTCTCAGTGAGAGACACGGACCGGCCGAGGCGTAATCGCTGTGAGGAAATGGAGGAGCGAGCTCAGAGCCTGGCGCCTCCGCCACGCTCGCCATGTGCGCTCTGGAATCCGTCGAGAGATCCGCGCAGGACTCGGATGTCCGCGCGCGCTCCAGCCGGCCCCGCCCGACGCTCTCGACAGAGCCCCTGACCCGGCGGAGGCCGCGTCCCAGAGGGCCGAGCGTTCGCGCGGAGACGCCGCGCTGCCCGACCCCCGCGCCGACCCCTGACCTCTGACCTTACCCATCGACAGGCACGCAACCCAAACCCCTCCTGGGGTCAGGACTGTGTGACTAAATAAGGGGGTAACCGCTTTGGAACGCCGTTATCCCCTTCATATTGTATTTGGTACACTATGCCAGTTATGACTCTCAATACAGAATCATATTAACAGGGGACAAAAACATACATACTGAACCAAATGGGCCTGATCTAATTTAAGATTCAAATATTTACAGAAAGTCCATGCAGGAGTGACTAACGATGAGCTGTCAGCTGGTTTTGAGCTCCAGGATTTACTGTATCTAAAGATTTTAACTTCAACTGTCAAATTATGAAAATAGTTACAGTATTGCCATCAAGGAAGTACAGTCCAGGGTTCACAGAGACATGTAAAAAATTTTTTAAAAATCATTCGAAATGTATGGCACAAACACTATTAAAACCAAGGTGGAATGTGACCTTGGGGTGTAAGAGGACGCGCTGTGGTGTGAGAGCTTCTGAATAGAAATAGAAACGTCTGAACTGAATGTGCCTTTGTGCAGGTACGCCAGAGGGGAAAAAAACCATTATCGATGTGCAAACATACCCCGCGCTATGCAATTCTGCAAATCTGCTTTATTCGAGGTGACGGGATTCTGGGCTCTAAGTCTCGGCAGCTGTGATATATAAAAAAACAGCTTCGCTGAATTAAATATGCAGGAGCGCTTGTTGATACGACCGTACCGGGGCACTACACCGCTGGATTACTGCTTACAGGAGAGGACGATATAATGCCACTCTGATCACAAAGCAGGAGTTTATAACCCCGGTTCCCGGAGAGCCACAGGTTCTGCTCGCTTTCGGTTTCACCTTAAATTCACCAACCAATTCAGTCCCAAGGACCCAGGCGAGATGACTTAGCTGTGTAATGAAGTGTTTTTTATTAACCAGCTAAGTGCTGAGTGACAGAACTGTAACAGAACCCACTGGTAGCACGGCGATAACCAAATCTGGCCCTCTAGGCCAGTAGTGGTGCTGGTTTTCTTTTCTGCATGATGACTAATTGATAGATTAATGCAACTGACTGGCTAGAGATTCAACTGGTGACCCAGGTTTAAATCAGGTCTGGTTAGAGGGGAATAATGAAAACCAGATTTGAGTACCCCGGCTCTAGGGAGCAGGGTTGAAGGTCCACGCGCTAAATGAAAACAGGGACACGGAAGAAAAAGTGAGAATGTTGAGTCCACTGCACACTCCACACAGAAATTACCTCCCTGGCTGCTGGCTTTGGTCTTGCCCTTCGGGGTTGTGGGTGCCGACTGCAGCAGGTCCAAGGTCTGGTTCTGGTTCTGGTTCTGGTTCTTGTCCGTCGGGGGTTTGACGTCCTCCCGGGGTCCCAGAACCAGCGGCGGCTCCTTCTTATCGGACAGGAGGCAGCCGGCCGCGCGAGCCGCCACCTCCTTCAGGAGCGCGGCGGAGGACGTCATGGAGACCAGCGAGAGGAAGGTCCCCTGGGCGCCCTCGGCCTGGGCCCCGGACTGGCTCCTCTCGCTCACCTTCTTGGAGAGGGCCGCCAGCGTGGAGCTGGCCGACTGCGTCCTGAAGGGGGAGGCGAAGGCGTCGAAGCGCCCCGCCTCCTCGGTGGCCATGGAGGACACGGAGGAGGAGCAGGAGGAGGAGGAGGACGAGGACGAGGAGGACAGCGCCATCGCCGCCCCCTTGTCCTGCAGGACGGCGTTGGCCGCCGCCTTCAGCTTCAGGATGGCGGAGTCCGGCGACAGGCTGGTGGGGGCGTGGCAGCCGCCGGGAGGCCACGCCTCCAAAGACCCCGCCCACGCGGGGCCACCGTTGGCGTCCACCGTCGGGCTGAAGCGCCCCCCAGGCTCCAGCTTGACGGACACGGGGGAGGGCGTGGCGGAGTGGGCGGAGCCGGCCAGCTTGCGGGCCAGGGCGCTGAGCTGCTGCTGCGCGTGATTGGAGGACGGGGAGAGGGCCAGGGGCGCGTTGGGCGAGGCTCCGCCCCTCCCCTGCGCGGCCAGCTCCCCCGCCTCCAGGAGGCGACGCAGGTTGCTGCTCATGGGGGAGCCCAGCGCCTGGGAGGCGTCCCCGAACAGCGAGGACACCATGGAGGAGAGCGTGTCCTGGCCGGAGACGTGTCCCGCCCTCAGCGCCTCCCTGTCCAGCCCCAGGAGGTCAAGGGACGCCCGGGGAACAGGCGTGGGGCACCCGGCCGAGCTCTCGCCCGACGCGTCCTGCTCCAGCGGGGCCTCGTCCCCGTACGAGGACTCGGAGGGCGTGTCCGAGGCGTTCCCGAACCAGCCGTCCTCCTCCACTGCCGGCCCCTTGGCCCCGCCCACCTCAAGTCCATCAGCATCTGCAACACAACAGCACAGGGCACCTCTCAGTGTGCAGAAAACACAGCGGACACTGGTCAACACTTGTTTTTTTTGTTGTTGCAGCATTATGTTTTATCGGATTACTTGAACCAGGCTTTTTTTACCTTTTCAGGCTTGAGCCTGAAAAGCACTAAAGTTAATTATAATCATTCGTATTATTTATTACTATTATCACCATTATCGTCCAGTCAAATGGTGGGAATCTGAAAGCAAAAACTGCAACCAAACCGAAATGGTAAATTTTCAGATGCTTCCGCTGGCAGAATCAGCGCTGTGACCGCAGGGCCCGCTCGGGTGTGCGTCCGTGCCACAGCGCTGACCTCTACCCAGCCGGCCCTCCAGCGAGCCGGGCCTGCGGCTCACGGGCAGGCTTCCTTTAGCCCGACCCTCCGACCTGCCAGCCAACAGGAAGCCGGCGTTCGTCTTCACCAGGAAAGCGCGGCCGAACACAATTAGAACAGCCCGGCCACGGTAAACAGACCTTGAACCGAGCGCCATCCGACGCTTCTCCAGTTTCAACAGGTGTATTTTCGCGAGTGCCCGTCTGCCAAATGTGGCCGGAGATACACAAAACTATTTTTAAAAAATTCCCTGCTTTGGAGAGGAAACCACCCGCTTCCCTGGCACGACAAGGCTACAGTACAGAGTACAGTCTTCATTTTAACTATATTATTCCCAGGATCTGAAGGAGTTTAGTAAAGGGGTTACCATGGCGACGAGCTCTCCTGGGAGGATAGGCAGCAAAGATTAGGGTAATGGAGGTTACAGAAGAACATTAATATTCATGAGCTGGTAGATACCACCAGGGAGCCAATGAGGGAGGGTTAAGGTCAGCAAGGATCATTAATATACACTTCATGTTTCAATATTCATAAGCAAAACATTACAGCTTGCCAGAAGAGAGTGAACAAAGAAAGCGAATATTGCTGATAAGTGTGAATACAACATGGTAAAAAAAGGTACCATAGAGACGTTGCTCTTTGGACACACTGTACCACACATTTTATCTGCTTCTATTTCTGTTTTCTTTTCACTGCTTTCTCACAACGAATCCAAATTTCAAAGAAAGCACCCGCAAGAAGGCATTAAAGCGGTTTCCACCAGCTCTGGAAAAACACAGAAAACCCCCCCCCCCCCGATCGCGAACGCTCTCTCCTCCCTCCCGCTCGCGTGCGATGGAGGCCTTTGCCTCGGTGACCCTCGCGTGACCCCAGCGGCCTGCTCTCTGTTTACTCTGAGGGAACGGCCGGTTGCTAGGCGACGGCACCTCGGCGACCTGCAGGGATCATCACGGTCACTGCACACCTGGCCATCATCCGCATTCGCCGAGCGACAGCCTGACCGTACTCTGACCACACACAGATCACCCCGCAGCAGTCCTTACGGGGGGGAGCTCTGAGGGTTCTCTGTCCGGTCAACAAGTAAGGGCACAGATACCATACCGGCGCATATTTGAATGTGCAGCTTTACCATACACTAACTACAAACCGTACTCACAAAACGGTCATGACACATACAACACAACAGAAAACTGACAATATGCAGCCCTTGCGATATTTAAACCAAACAGTCAAAGCATAAATAACCACAAAAAGCTCATACAGTTGAAGAAAATACAGCTTCAGACATAGATACTAGAGTGTCAGGGAGGGGACAAAAGGGTTGTGTTCCATTATTTCATTTACCTTAGCAGAACACTAATGTGTGGGCTCAAATAATAATAATAATAATGTGTGTGTGTGTGTTTGTGTGTCTGTGCTTGTGTATGTCTGTGTGTGTGTGCGTGTGTGCATGTGGGTACTGCATGTGTGTGTGTCTGTGGTGAAATGTATGCGAGTGTCTGTGTTTAGGCTGGCAGAACACAAGCAGCTGCAGGATGTTGAGCGGTTCAGATCTGTTACCGCTAACACTGGAAAACAGCAGCGACTCCACAGTGTGTATCATCTCTGGGATCTGGAAACTGCACTACACCCCCTGAGCAGTGCGAGAGGCAAACACCTCAACTGACAGCAGAAAGAAGATCAGTGAAGTGATTGTGTGGGTCTCAGCTAGCTGAACTGGGACTGAGCAAAGATTTCAGCAATGAATTATGAGATCATTTCCTGTGTCTGTAAAGGGGAGGAGTGATGAGCAGCAATATGTTGTAAGCAGAGTGCACAGCCATCACACACACACACACACACACACCCATACACGCACACAAGCACGCACACTAAACCCGACCGACATTCTGTGACACCGATTTGAATACCATTGCTTAACTGAGGCATTATCTTCCATTCAGCCATGTACTATATGTCAAACATTGATGTGTCAGTAAGGATAACCATAATTTGCTCAGTTGAGAATCTCAGCCTCGTCACACTAATCGTGAACCGGACTGTGATTGGCCCATGTGAGCACGGCACTCTGCTCCTGCCACAGCCAGCGGCAAGTGCGGCCGTCCGTGTGACACCCCATCTCACCAGCGCCAAGACAATTCCCACTTTCAGTTTAACCTCAAACATGCCAATTAACATCTCATTTCAGAGCAAAAACAAACAAACAAGCACACGTACGCACACACACACACACACACACACATTCACTCACAAACAAGCACACATACGCACACACACCCACACACACATTCACTCACAAACAAGCACACGTACGCACACACACACACACACATTCACTCACAAACAAGCACACGTAAGCACACACACACACATTCACTCACAAACAAGCACACGTAAGCACACACACACACATTCACTCACAAACAAGCACACGTAAGCACACACACACACATTCACTCACAAACAAGCACACGTACGCACACACACACGCACACACATTCACTCACAAACAAGCTCACACAGACACACACGCACACACACATTCACTCACAAACAAGCACACACACACACAGACACACACACACACACACACACACACACAAGCACACACACGCACACACACACACACACACATTCACACACACACAAGCACACACACGCACACACACACACACACGCACACACACACACACAGAGCGATTACAGGGACAGGAAGTGAGAGCGTACAGAGGAGTGAGCGCGGTGGTTGTTTAGCGACAGAGACGCGCGGGTCCTTTGTGGCCGGGCTCTGGCTAGCGCTGGCCAGACGGCCGCGCAGTCAGACAGATTTGAGCAGGCCCGTCAGGCGCGGTGACCTCGCCGTCGAGGGCAAGGGTTCCTCCGCAGGTCAGCTGGTCATGTGACTCGCGCCGGGGCTTCCCGCCCCAAGCATCGCGGGCCGTGCTAACGCTAACGCTCGAGCTCGCTCAGCCGTGAAACTGGCCGTCCTGACCCCGAAGGCGAAGCTGGGATGTTTTCCAGATATTCAACCCCCCCCCCGTCCCCCCCACCCCGCGATTCAAAGGAAATACTAGCTTTCGGGCCCAAAGCGCCGCAGATTTTGAATCGCGTCACAACGTATCAAGAGGTTCTGCAGTCTGACAGCTGACAGCAGGAGAAACTGTTAAGCAATACAAGCTAACACCGGCGGGCACCAGAGACATTCAGACCCAGGAAAGAAACGAGAAAAAAAACGCGTCCCTGGCCCGTTCCGCTACGGAGAGAGGGAAGCGGCGCGTCACCCCGCTGTCAGCACATCCGGGGAGAGAAAAAGGTCATGGGACCCCAACTCGACGCAACGGGCTTCTGAAAGGTTTCGCCGGGCCGACTGACGAAGCCGGGGGGGGCCCCCCCTCGCGTCCCGGCTGGCCCGGAAGGGGACGCGGCGGGCGGGGTAGCGCGGGCGCTAACGTTAATTAAGTGTCCGGCTCGGCCCTGGCCGGGGGCCGCGGCGCTCCAGGCTATGCTAATGAGCCTGCCCGCGGTCACGCTTCCTTATTAGAGCGCAGCGCGCAATATGGCGCCGCGGCCGCGTCCGCCCGCCACCTTCTCACAGGCGGCTAACGGATCAGCGGCGTAATTGCATTAATTGGGGTTCTCTGAGGATCTCGCTCCTTCCTTGAAGAAGGCAAGAAAGAAAAGGGGGGGGGGGAACCGAAATGTATCCAGCTGAGTAAATTCGGGGTTATAAATCGTGCCTCTCTCGCACGTTAGCAGGGACATCAATCCGCGAAGTGCTCGTTTTTTCCTTTCCGTTCCCCTTTCTCGCGACGTAGCTCCATCCCTGAGCTAATCTGTCACCGCAAATCCGTTTTCTTTTTTTTTTCGCAGACAAGGGCTGGTTGGATGTTTATGAGATTTTTGTTTACTGATGAATGAATACACTGCAGTCAATCTCGCCAGCGCTCATTCCCTCTCAGTGGGCCCTGGCGTTATTGGCAGTATGTCTGCCGACGCATTTAAAATGTCTGAGAGCATCGGGCCCGACCGCACTTGCTTATATTTATTTGCATTTGACGCCGACTGTTCAGACATGTTTTCATGTGTTTTGGGGGGCCGCTCGCGCTTCATTAATCAACGCGGTGACGGGCAATCGTCTTTGGACGTCGCTGTGGACTCGCTGTGCAGCTCCCGAAGAAGAAATTAAATAAAATAAAACATCACAGAATGACCAGTGAAAATAGTGATGGTTGCCACTGCTGAGACGTTTCCCCTGTGCGGTGTGCGGGTACAAATGGTGCTCCAAAAGCACTCATGTTCTCATCTCTGGCAGCTATAAAATCACTCCGTCTCGGCTTGTAGTAGTATGTCACTACTCTGACAAGGTCTTTAGGGCAAAATTAGGCGGGGGGAGGGGTGGAGGTGCACTGGTGCTGGAATAGAGGGCAGGGGCTTGGCTGGACCTCTCTCAGTA
Source organism: Anguilla anguilla (assembly GCF_013347855.1). Classification (NCBI taxonomy): domain Eukaryota; kingdom Metazoa; phylum Chordata; class Actinopteri; order Anguilliformes; family Anguillidae; genus Anguilla; species Anguilla anguilla. The sequence continues at coordinate 15,324,207 of NC_049205.1, read as the reverse complement.
AGTTTTAGCACTGCAGAATTCAAAAATAAACGGATGATTTAAAGGCATCATGAAATAATATCAGCTGGGATGCTTTTTTTACAGCTTTGGGCAACGTCAGCTTCCAAGACCAAAACGTGCGGTTGCTAAATCTGTTGCTCTTCAGCTTGAACCGTTTTGTCTGTAGCTTAACTAGCTACAATATTTACAACAGACCGTAAAGCTAATGACCAACCGCCATATGGGCTCTAATATGCCTTCTAATAAGTTTTTAACTGATGCTGCTGTCTTTCTCCAATTTCCCTTCACAGACTCGCCACGTACTGAGAGACTCAGCTCTGACCCCAACTCCTACATTCAGAGCAGCGAATGAATTGTTTTGCATAATTTCTCTGAAATTTTATTTATTATTAAGTGTGAAAATACAGTCTAAAATGTACATTGCCATGTGTGGATTTGTCACAGTATAACTAAAAAATGTAGGCTATGTTATGCCATTGACTAATAATAATAAATAAAATAATCATGTTGTCATAGTTATAATCCAAATTACGACCGTTCGACAGAGACAGTCCTTTCCAAAAGTCCACCAGCGACCTAACCACCAGGCAAACAGGAAGTCAAGGGCCAATTTAAAGAGTCTCATCCTGACCGACCTTTCTCACATTCAGTATTCCGCCGTCCACATATCCACTGATTCACACATCACAAACCTACTGTGTCACTTCGCTTGAAGTCCGAAAGTGCAATCAGAAGTTTCACCGCTCAGCTCTGTAAACATTAATTTTGTCTCTCTGTTGTCAAGTTGCGAGAAATTATATTTTCAATCACAACTCAGCAGGACGCTTCCAGGCTGTTAACTGCAGAGGGCCCGTCCAACGAAACTAGGCGTCTGACCACTGCTGCTTTTGGAAAACTACTTTATGTATCCTTTAATTATCCGGGTACCTTCCACTGAGATAAAAAAAAAAGCTTTTTCCATGAAGCCCTGGCCAGCATTTTACAACGGCTTCGCTAGAACTCTCCTGTTGCCAGTTGGGAAGTTTCGTTGGAGGCCTCACACACTCTCCAGAAACGGTTCGGGCCTTCTGCACCGCAGCGGTCATCATCGGGCAGGGGGTCTGCCCGTCGAGAGGGGGCGGGTCGGAGCGCGGGGCGCTTCGCCGGGTCCGGAGAGCGACGTCCTCGCGTTCGGGGGAGGGGGGGCTCGGGGACGGCGCTATATATAATGGGGAGGTATGCGGCGTTGAGATGTATTACGCATTACCGTCCGTGTATTTTGAGCGCGACCTCCACCGTTTGTGGGCACCGCAGGCCGGCAGCCAGAGCTGTAACAGGAGGAAGTGTTTCTGGGGGGGAGAATGAGACACCTCACCCACGACCGCGTCGCATTCCTCTTCACACATGCACAGGCATCCACGCTCCGGTTTATTTTTACCCTCCGTTCCAAGAGAGAACAAAAAAAAATTCAATAAATTAAAAAGAAAATGTGTGTATATGTTAGGCATGACACAAAACATTGCGGCATCAAATTTCTCAACACAAAGCCATGTGTCCCTACATTGCGCATTGCAAAATTAGATCACTGATCACGTCACTGAGATTCAAATTGTCTTGAGAAAGTAATGGCAACTTGCCTTTTAGCTTACTTTATTAGCCTACGCATATTAAACACTGAGGGAGGTTAAATGTAGGTGATGATTCAGGAAGTTGTTTACAAAATGGAGTATCCTTTATGTATAACAACGGAAGAATTTGCATTGTCACTGTAAAATAAACTTTTATTTTTGTTTCATAAAAATGTTTTTATATGCCAGTGATTTGAATTTATATTTTATTTTTAATGTACCATATAAAACAGTAAAACTTCAGTTAAGACAGCATAGCCTAATTACTGTTTATATATGCACCTAATCAAAGATGTGTCATTTTTGGTTGCTGTAAAATAGAAGAATGTTGTTGTGATAGTATTTTCATGAAAATAATATGTTTCTTTCAGTCTTAAGAAAAAGCACTTAGTACCATGATAAAAATAAACTGTGGGTGTTCTCAGCCTATAACAAGAATAATAATGCTATAATTATTACCCATAACTGTACACACTACATTTAAAAGGTGTGCAATGTATGCGCAAATGAGAAGATTACAAAGCATACAATTTAACAGAGCCGTTTCATGGTTGAATGAACAAGAGGATGTATTGCTGTTAATACTGGAAATCTATCCAGGCATCAGCACAGACAGCAGCTGAGACAGCGACTGAGGTTGTGACTATTTAAGCAGCAGGTTTTTTTAAAAAATGAAAAGAATCTTGAAAGTATTCTTGGAAATGTAACTGTTAAAAATGCACAGCTCTCAAAACAATAAAATTGGCAAATGGACGAATAGCTTCATCCGGTGTCGTCTCCACAACAATCTAATGAATGGACGTGAGTTGTTGCCTTGTCGGTTACCTCAGCGACGATAAAAACGATGCGCTAGCTTTCGGCAGAGGTGTTAAGAGACCCATGTCAGGATGTGTCTGGCCTCACACCACATGACTGATAGAGAGAAGACGACGCCGGGGAGAGACGGGCGACTTCTCGGGCACTGTAAGTCACCAGGCTCTCCGCAGTCACGCCTGACCGAACGCCCAGTCACCTGAAAAAGACAACTTCATAAACTGCCGGGGTAACGGGCCTCGACAGTGCCTGTCACCCTTCTCGGGATTGGTCAGAACCGGGATTCTCGTCGGGATTCGTCGATCGGGACAGGCTGCAATTGGGCAGCGTACCTGAACTTATCAAGACTTTGACTCAGGCTGGAATTGGTCAGGACTGAGAGCGATTAGAAATTGATAGGACTGAGACTGAGACTGATCTGAATTGGTAACAACTGAGACTGACTGGGATCAGTCAAGCCTGGAATGTAGCCTATCTGAATTTCTCTGTGCTGAAACTGTTGGAAAATCGTCAGGACTGGGACTTAATCATTATTTGGGATAGAGACTGAATTGAATTGACCAGGACTGTGATCGCCAAACTGACCAGGAGTGAGACTGAGGCAAACTCACTCTCACAGATCAACATAAAAGTAAAATAATAAATATTATTATTAAGATGTTCTTTGGGATTTGTCATGACCGTGACTGGTCAGGCCAGGACTGTCACTTGCTGTCACCCTTGGACTGCTTAATGTGTGGCTGCTAAGACCACAGCCTGACATGCGACCTGTAACTGACATTCTCCTTTTGGAAGATCTAACCCGGCATCCATCATTTTTATTGTTTTGAAAAGGCACTAAACAGATGAGCTAAATTATGCTATTTCATGTAAAATCGTAAGTCATATATCTATTCAAAATGTTCAAACGATATGCATTACACCAACTGCCTGTCAGTTCTGTCAAATTGAGGTTATGCACCAATAGTGTTGTCGGCTCTGTCACAACCAGGTTATCAGTCCGTGAAAACTTAGCCAATGATGTAAGGACAGATTTATCGCACATTATATAATCGTTTGGGGGAGCAGGGCAGAATCCGCCAGCGTTTTACTGAAGGCCTTGTCATCAGTTCTGAACGTAAGTAGGTTTGTACTCAAACGTTGGCTCACGTGAGCATGACCTACATCACAGATTTATTCAGGGATTCCCTCACCTGCGTTAATCTGACGAAGGACCTGGCAACGTGGTCGAAACGACGTGGCGTCAGCTTCACGTTACAAAGTGCTCTTTCCTGGAGTGCCCCACCATCACCAGTTTCGCTGCATTTGGAACTGTTACACAACAACAGCGTCTGACAGTATGGCCCAAAGACCTTTGACTCTCAACCAGTAGGAGGTGGACGATCCCCCAGCCTTACCGAACTCATCTGCTGAGCCTGCCAAAAGTGGTTTTCATTGGGTTTCAGAGGACAAATGTACGCATCTAAAGGAACCTTCTGAAGGAACAATAAACACATATGCTACTGTCCCTCCGCCAAAATGTCCGTAAGATTAATGAAGCTGCACCGCGAACGTGCGCTGCCATCTGAAAATGCCATCTATGAATCATTCCAGACAAGAGTCTCCTGACAAGATTATAAGCCTTCACGGGCCTTTGCTAGGTCCAGCTACTCTTTGCAGAAAGTCTTTCTCTGCTGTTCTCAAGAATAGCTAATGGGCTACTCTAACATACTGGAGTATTGTGGCTCCAGCAATGGTTTCTGAGCAGGCAACAGCCTGTTACACAATGTTCTAAAATCATAGAACATAACTTTTAACCGCTCAGCTCGGAAGCTTCAGGCACATGGAGATTGGCGTTGGCCCTTTACAAACAGGCTCAGAAGTTTATTATGCTTAATTAAATGTATTAGCATAGAGAGCAAGTGACACGAATTAGCTTCGGCATCAAGCCATCATCCGCGTGCCAAAACCAAGTGCGACACGAGAAACTGAGGAATTATGAAATGAATCCCCCCTCCGAGGTTCCGACGGCTCCCGATACGGTGCGACATCACCCCCGCGTGCACAATGTGTTTAATGCACGTCGTTAGCACCTCGACGACTCACCTGCACGTCGGTGTCAGGAAAAAACTCTGAGCGCCGCTGACCGCCGCTTCTCCGTCGAGACGAGTACGATTTACTGTAAAAAAAAAACTCCACTATCCACCGCCAACGCCTCTGCACTCCGCTCGCACACCTTGCTCTGAGAGCTGTCGACGCCCAGGGGCGTGCACCACGCCGACACCGTTCCCCAGCTTTCGTGCTTCGACCGCACAAGCGCTCGAGTCCAAACGGCCGGTGACGCCGCTAAATGCATTAGCTGATGTACGGTCAGGACACTTTCCTGGGTTTGTGGTGGGAGGAGGTTGCTGCAGGACAGTTGTTCTCTGCCCAGGAAGTGCTGTGATTTCATCCCCCCCCCCCTCGCACCCCCCCACAGATAACGTTCCAAACTGGCAGTGGTGGGTAACTGCACTCCCACTCCGCTCGGAAGATATTTTAGGCCCTTCCTCGCACAAACGCCATTACATCAGCCGAAGTTCAAACTCATGCCACGTGTTTTGGCTGTTTTGAAATGTGCGGTAGGCGCAAATCAAAGCTAAATAAAAAATAATAATAATTTTTAAAGAAAATTTCAGATAATTTGTTTATTTTCATGTATTGATATAGCCTACACCAGGGCTGCCCAACCCTGTTTCTGGAGATGTATTGTCCTGGAGGTTTTCACTCCGACCATAACAAAGCACACTTCATTCAGCCAGAAATTGTATTGAGCCGCTCTTTAGTAGAATCAGGTGTGCTGAATTAGGGTTGGAATAAAAGCCTACAGGATGGAAGATCTCCAGGAACAGGGTTGGGCAGCTCTGGCCTAACAGGCTTAATTTTGGCTTTGGCATCTTATCAGTCATGTTCCCATACAGGGGCTTTCTACTCTTTGATTCCTTTCTACATAAAGGCCTGATCATCACTAGGCATGCCAGCTCCATTCACTAGTCACTGAAAGACAGGATCAGGTCAGGTGCTGGCAGAGTTTCAGCACAAATGGGCAATGCCAAAGGGCTCCAGATTTAACTTCTCCCACCATCCAATATTTTCAAGCCCTGGACTGGCCAAGATTGTTATCATCACCCCAGGGGTAAAGGACCAATGAAACTGAGATACCTGCTCATGATCCGTTATGCTGAGAATACCCACTTGCGCTGTGTCACACTGAGAATGCCCACTTACACTATTGAACTGAGAATACCCACTTACACTGTCACACTGAGAATACCCACTCACACTGTTACACTGAGAATGCCCACTCACACCCTGTTACACTGAGGATGCCCACTCACACTGTTACACTGAGAATGCCCACTCACACTGTTACACTGAGGATGCCCACTTACACCCTGTTACACTGAGAATACCCACTCACACTGTGTTACACTGAACATGCCCACTCACATCCTGTTGCACTGAGAATGCCCACTCACACTGTTACACTGAGAATGCCCACTCACACTGTTACACTGAGGATGCCCACTTACACCCTGTTACACTGAGAATGCCCACTCACACTGTCACACTGAGAATGCCCACTCACACCCTGTCACACAGAGAATACCCACTCACACAGTGTCACACTGAGAATACCCACTCACACCCTGCCACACTGAGAATACCCACTCACACTCTGTTACACTGAGAATGCCCACTGACACACTGTTACACTGAGAATACCCACTCACACTGTGTCACACTGAGAATGCCCATTCACACTCTGTTACACTGAGAATACCCACTCATACTGTTACACTGAGAATACCCACTCACACTGTTACACTGAGAATACCCACTTACACTTGGTTATGCTAAAATAACAAGTCATATCACATTCCTTATTACAATGAGACACCCAGGACAACTCTTCAACAATGAGAACACAGTAACACGCATTCTATTACAGAGATGCCAAATCACACTCCTTCTCACATTAAGATGCCCCGTACCACTCCACGTTGCACCGAGACTGTCCCACCTACTGCTAAATTGAGATGTAGCCTCACACAGTGTTCCCCTAACACATACAGCTTCACCATACCCTCTCTATGTTGGTTTCAGAATAAAAAATGTCATAAAGGAAAACAAAACAACTAAACAAGAGACAAACAAGTGTGTATACAAAGAAAATACAGACTTATTGATGAGAAGATGCAATAACATGAGGAAAAAGCTTATTTTTTATTCTTGTGGTAATGCAGTTCACCTTAAAATGATTCTCTTTGTTAGAACGTTTCAACTTTGATCCAGACGTGCAATTTTAATTTGCTTGGATTCTGAGGGCATCTGCGGTCGGATATGATTCATCAATCAATGGATATGCAATCCGCACAACCAGTGTGACAAGAGCTTAACCTTGATTCGCCTTAACCCACAGAAGACCCTACACAGCGCAAAACTGTCTGAGAGACTGGCACGAGCTGTGCAAAATATCTCAGTGTTTTTGCTGAACAGCTAACCCCTGCAAATCCAACAGCTGCAGCTGTTGAACCCAGCACCACAGATCACCGCAACGTTACACAGCAGCACCACAGTCGCTTACTATTCACTGCATTGCATTTAGATCATTTTCATATCACCCTTATGCTGACAACCTGGTCCATTAGTTCATCGTCGTCCGTGTTCAGCTTTTACACCAAAATTGCGACAGTTAAGTCTTTTGATAAATGTTTCAATATTCTACCTAGTAGATCCTCTAGCGGAGAGAGTGCGCAATTGCAAGTTATTATTCGCCCGATAAAAGCACAATCTAAACATCCTGGCTACGTAGGGTCAAACGAACAAAAATATCTATTGATAGCCCCTTAATTTAAACCAAAGACGTATCTAATATAATTGGTTACGTCGCGCGATCATTGGGAAGAACGATAAACTCCATATCTGCGTTCTTGTCCACGTTATTGATCGCAGTCTGTCTGCAATGAATGGCTGCGAAGGGAAGGAAAACCGTGAACTTCAGGTGACCGACCATGGCTTTGACTCCGGCAGCATGCAGACACGAACCTTTCTGATCTGGGAGGGGACGAAATAGCCCAGCATAAAATAACAGATCCAGTCCGAAAATTATATATGAATAGGATGACAACTACGTCGTTCCGTGGGTTTGATCTTACGAAAGTTAGCGAGATGTGTTTCACGAAGAGAGAAAATAAGTTGCGGTGCTAATGCTGGGGCACGGAAGCCTGAGTCTAGCCTGCCTTGTCTGATCCGACTGACCCTTCATTTTATTGCGGCCAGATTCTCAGATCCTCCCCTTTTGCTTCCAAGAGAGCCAGAGTTCCGCGGGCAGAATCGCGAAAACGGCTCTGCCATAATGCCATTTACGACCGACACACACGCTTACTGACCACAACCTTTAGGAGAACGGGACCTTTATTGATCATTCAGTACTAAAGATACAGCTTAAATACACTCACTGGCGAGCTGCTCATCGCCAACATGGCTGCCTAGTGCAGACCTAAAAAAGAAGAATTAACCTACTCCGTGTCTTTGTCTGTTTCACCTCTTTAACCCTAAACTACTGCGCAAAACACAAGAAGAGCCGTAAAAATCTCAGAAACCCAGAAATGGACTTACGCGAAGGCAGGCGCTTGGGTTGGTCCTGCTTCCTGCGGGGCATTGTCGCCCTTTTTCACATTCTCCTCCGTGTTTAGGGATCAGTATCAAAAATGATTTTTGTCCATTGAAATTGTGAGCGAGGCGCGGATGGCAGGGACTTGTCGTGCACCTGGCTGTCCTCGGTCTAGAGTGTATTGTTGGGAATAGGAGCCCGGGAGAAGGGGGTGGTGTTGCTGTGTCTTGACTATGGCTGCTCTCTCTGAAGCTAAGTGTGTGTCTCCGAGCCCCTAACTAACACTAATGCAGGGATCAAAGGGCAGCAGTAGCGGAGCAGACACACACTCCCCCCCCGCTCTCTCGCACACGCACACACACATTCCCTCTCTCTCTTGTACACACTCAGCAGGTCTCTTCAAAGCGGTAGAACCGCGGAGCACCTCGCAGATAGAGATGGATAAGATGCCCCTGAGGATTTAGGATCTATACCGATTGACTTAACAGACTTACTGTATCATGTGATGTTTGCATACATGTGTAGATACGAATGAATGGAAAGACGCAGCTTGTCATTTCTGTGTGTATGCTATTGCTATAATGGATATTATTTATCTCATTAATTAGCGACATAAATTACAAACATGCGTATGTGCTGATGATGATGTCATTATAACAGGACATGAAACCGTTATTCTGTGTGATGTTCTGTTATTTAATTGTACATTGTAGGCTAGCCTAGGCTACATTTATTTATGATTTTGGCCTTGGCACCTTTTCATTTACCAATGATGTCACCTGATTACTTTTTTACTCGTTTGACCTTTTTGTGTGTTGGCCATTTGATGTAAATTTCAGTAACAATAATAATAATAATAACAACAACAACAACAATGATTATTATTATGATAATAATAACAACAACAATGATGATTATTATTATTATTATTATTGTTGTTGTTCTTGTTTTTGTTGTTAATAAATACTACAGTAGCAATAATATTATTGTTATTTTATAAGCATCTCTTTGGCATTTTCCCTGATAGTGCTGTAAGTGTAAACAATGCTCAAAATCTGCATCTTCTTTTATGACTGTTCTGGTTTCCAGGGGGAGTAGGCATTATTAGGGTGACACCAATGGAGTCATAGATAGATGACAATTGTGGCAAAGTGAAAATTCCTGTGATTTATTGTTATCTAAAAAGATGGTAAATGGCAGAACTGAGTACTTAGGCATATTTCTCGATTTTTAAAGCCTGGACAAATACTTAAATATTATATTTTATACACTGCCATTATTATTATGGTGTCTAAACTTTTGTTAAATCTTTCCAAAATTCTTCGCTACACATGTCTGGAGTTTTATACAGGATGGGCTGTTCCTCACTCTGGAGTCTGTCGTTGCAGTTCTTGACAAATGCTATGCTCTCTGCCACCACATCAGGACATGGCTGGTAGCTGGTGGCTGCATTTACAATTCAACTAGAGAATGAAATTCTCGGTTACTCAGTTAAGTGATAGTTTTAACCCAACCGATCCATCTTGTAAATACAATATTTGTTGAATAAATCTCCTCAAGAAAATTATTCAGGAAGCATCCCTCCTTTCATTACATCTGTGGTCTGTTGAGACTTTGAGCACCTATTGAGACGCTTCTTTTCTTTAATCTCTGCTTTTGGAATCAGGTACTCTAGGCAATTTGTGCTGTGGAGGCCTTTTAAGTTCAGCGGCCTGTGAGGTGTTGAAGTCTGACAGGCTGCATGCCGTGGATATTCCTGCTGCATAAACACAGACACAAACAGCTTGTTATTATGGCAATTAGGGAATGTCCTAATTACGCCTCTCAGCTGACCACAGGTGACTGCCTCACACTTTGTATTTTCCTAATTAGAATACAGCACAACTTGATTAGAATCTGTTCTGTGCTTCATCGTTTCCTAAGAGAGGTTGGACACATTAAATGGTCAAGGAAAAGGTTTCCAGCAATAAACACACATTCATTATAAGCATGGGATGCCACTGGTTGCAGATGACTATAGTATGCAAAAGCTGTATAATGCTGTATAATGTTCTTTTTTTGGCCACCAATTCTGTACATGGAATTTTACGCTGTAGAAATTCTCTTCTTGATTTCACTGAGTGTGGGTGCCTCTGGTTGGCCTATTTGTGGTTGTCAAATTTCAGAAGACAATGCACCTGTCTTTTGGATCCACTCTAATCTCTTTAGGCACAAGGGATATTTAGTAAATGCTGCTGTTCTGTATACTCCACTTTACCCAGGTAATGCTGTGCTGTGCAAGTTTCAGGATGTAGTTAATTGGCCAAATAAACAACATGAAAAACAAGGCGTGATGTGTTACCGGCACAGAATGCATTTGAAGGTCAGGATCATAAATACAATTTAATGGAAGGAATAAACAGGTGTATTAAAGCATCTAACATCTAACTCCAGATCCAGGGCTCCAGCCATGTATGCAGGTCGAGCCAACTGATTGCTGATCTGAATTTGGCAGTTGTTTTCTATAACTCTTATATATATAACTATTGTAAGAAAACATTTTTGTGGAGGTGAGTAAAATAAATAATCAATATTTCAAGTTATACTTCAGTAATAATGTTTCTCAGTGTCAACAATAAATCAGAAGTGTAACTAGCCGTACAAAAGAAGTTTAAACCAGACCGACACAAATACTTCTCTATACATCACACTCGTCCCCTGTTCCAATAAGATTTAGACAAAATAGAGTTGGACCTGTTGCAAAGATAAATGTTTTTTTTTCTTCACAGGGGGGCAGACGACAGGGTAGTTCCAGGACATGGTCTGTACTGCCTGCTAGCAACAGTGTCGGACTCAATCACGTCCCAGGGTTTAATGCAGAGGTTAAAAATACCGCGAAAAGCTTGGATATGATGAAATCGTTAAGACTGCATAACAAGGGCAGAAGATGAGAAGTCAGATGAGACTTCTGAAATCGATATTTCGCTCAGTTTTATTCATCTCTTTCGGGGCAAAGCAGCGGTGCAAATGTGACCTCACTGGTAAGCTCCGAAAGAGGTGGAGTGAGAAAAGATCTGTGGGAGCCTCTCATTTTCTTTTACATGGTCTGGAAAGCAGCACATCACAAGCCATTTTCCTTTAAACAAGAAAAGTCTTACAATTGTGGCGGCCTCCTTGCTTGGTTGACAAAAAAAAAAAAAACGATTCTCATGGATTTCCTTTCCTTTTGATTAATACATGTATTATGCGGAGTTGCTTGTTGTCTGGTTGTGTTGATCTTTGGCAAGCCTACTGTGTGATCAAGATGTTGTCATGGTGCAGTATTTCAGTCACTGCCAGAAGGCTTTGGTCTGTCTTGTGGCCTCATACATGCTAAGCACCTAGGTAATGTTTACAACAGGACAATTATCTGATAGTAGTCATGGCAACAAGGGCATGACCTCACAGGGGGGGCACAATCTCATTGCTAGAATATTTTTTCTTTACCTTTGAGCACGTAATAATATTGCATGTTCGGTTCTCACAAGCCTGCCACAACTTAGTAAATCTCTTAAATTATTTAGAAATGTGAAGAATTTAAAATGACAATTCATTTTTCAACTTATGTTTCTTACATTAGATTAAATTGCTCATTTAAATCCTGCACAGTTTTTCAGCCACAAGTGATTGATTTTGCACTTTTGTTCCAGTAACTGAAAGACTATGACAATTATAAAAACAAAATTGCCATTTCAATCTGATGAATGTTCTTTCAACATAAAGTATGTCATAAATCTTCAGCTTATGATACATACAATGAGAAATGTGTATGTGACATTTATCTCCCTTAATCAACTCATAAAGCAGAGATAAAAAAAAAAAAAACAGGACCTTTAGCTTTGGTAATATTCTTGTCATTGCAGAAAAGTTCAATACATCTGCAGCTGTAATATACCCAGGGGTTTCCTGGATCTTAGGTGTTCTGTTCAGTGGGAAAAGCAAATGGATAGAAGGGCAATCCACCCTTCCTTAATCTGTGAGGCTTCTCTGGGCCTTGGAGGTTATTGCTCTGCAATTTGGAGTCAATGGCTCAGCAAGAAAATCTTTCCCTCCATCTGCCTGATCAGAGAATCAGTGATCCTGCTTGCGAGAGTCCAGTAGCCGCCTCCCCCCCCCGCACCTGTCAGGCAAGTCTTTCTGGCAACGGAGCTCGAAGACGTTTCTCTCTCACAGTGGTGCTGAGACAGATTTCTCCCTGACAGTGATGCTGATGTGGGTTTCTCTGTGACCACAAGGCTAAAGCCGGTTGCTCTCTGACACTCGGACTGAGATTCAGAATTTAGTTGGCTAGGTGAGCAACGTGCATAACATAAGATAATGTGTTGGTTAGCTGGCTAGGAAGCTCAAGCTAGATAGTTTATCTGGTGATCTGTATGTGAAGTGGGAATGGATCTGTAAAGTACCACAAGCAGACAGTCTTGTAAATGATTCGTGTTTTAGTGATTGATTGTATGGTATTTTTCATATAATATTTATCATTCATGCTAGAAAATATACAAGCATGTATCCTGCTGTGTGCTGGATACATACTTATATACTGTATTACTGTATGTGTATGATTGTCCTTTATTGCTTTTCATCATTACCTCTTCAGCACATCACAGGAGAAAATGCAGAAATATCAAGATTTCTTCCTCTTTTTTGAGCCACAAGCAGCCACTCAAATTTATTGAGCAGTCTCGCTCATTTATTCATAGCAAATGCAATGCCGCTTGTTATAGGAAGTAGCCTACAGCTGCTCTGAACAGCAGAGGTACTGAAGTGTAGCTGAAATGCAGTACGGTGCAGACTCATGTTTGAACAATACATAGACAGCTAAGGGGGGTTCCAGGAAGTAAGGTTGTGAGGCACTTACAGAAAATCTGGCCTTGGGCCAGGCCACATTCATCTTAGTATCCTGCCTGTCTTCCTCTTCTGTCCAGTACATGGTTTTGCTTTGGAGTTCGCGTCTTGTTTCCATGGTGTTTTTCATCTTCCTTGACTCTCTCGCTGCTCCCTTCCAGAAAATTCTTGAATACTCATTTCCATTGTTTGTAGTCCTTGAACCCCCAAGACCCAAGGTGATTCTGGCATAAATTTTTACTTGCACTTAAAATTGATTGGCAGCTTTCAGGTGCTTGCACAAGCACATACCATAGTTCTTTGTAAGTGCACGGACAAGCTTCAGTGCTTATCTACATAATGTAGCCCTTGACTAAATCAAAGACTAAAACCATATTGTGTGTTATATTCTTTACCCACAGACTCTTAGAGTGATAACTCTACATTGTGGCCAGTGACTAATTTTGGAAAAGTAATCCCTTGATCCAGATTATTGTTTTTATCAGTCTCTGAAGCCTTTAGCAACCTTTGGATATGCTTTAAATATTTTTTTTCCTTTTTTTCTTTAATTAGAGAGAATTCTGCAGAGGAATATGACAGCACTCATCCATGAAAAAAAAATAGTTCAACTCAATCTTAGTTGATGTAAGTGGAAAATGCTGTCTTGGGCATTGTTCCAAACAATTCCATAAATACTCGATTGGGTTCAGATCTGGTGGCTGAGAAGGCTGTGATATATGCATAACGTCAACGTCATGCTCCTCATACCACTGGCTAACTACTGTTGCCCTGTGGATGGGGGCATTGTCATCTTGAGACACCCTCCTCTGCTGGAAAAAAAAGCTTTTACGTGGGGTGAAGATGATCACTCAGTACCAATAACTAACGATTGACATTGACCTTGCTTTCTGGCTTTCTAAGGACACGAGCAAACACGTAATCAGATATTTGGAATCTGTGTGCTTTCCCTTTACTCTAATTGACATGATATTAACATAATTTTTCAATTGGTGATCATGTATGTGCCGGCACTACCAGTTTCAACGAGAAAATACAAGTCATCCATTGTCTTCTTGAAACCTTGCCAGCAGAGTCACCTTAAGACAGAGCTCTTAGTCTAATAGATCTACCAAACAGCCCCTGGCAGCCCCAGACCCTCCGCAATCCTGTGTATATCATTAAAGTGGCTATCGGGAAAGTGCCGTCTGAAGTATGGGACAGATACATGCCCTGAATCCTGATGGCACTCTGAATTATATATTGAAATGAGATTTACGCTGGAGCGCAGAGCTGAGCTGGCTTCACCACCAAAAAGAAATCGAGTGGTCGAGCTGAACCAAATGAACCTTTCGGCACTGTGCTGCAAATGTACTTTTTGTTCAGTGTACGCGTCCCGAAACATCTGTCATGTAAGTGAAACAGATGAAATACACGAAGCTTCGCGGAAAGGTTGAGTTTTTCATTTAGGCCTCGTCTTCCTAGTTCCTCACTTGTTGTTCCTCCCAGTCTGATGGGCCATTAAAATCAAAGAGGGTCAAACTCAATTCGCCGGGGGAGGCATTGCTTCTGGTCGTTTGTTCCACCTCATGAAGTGTTCGATCATCAAGTGCTTTAATTGCTTTGATTATTTGATTACTAAAACATACTTAACGCTCCCTTTGCCCTTTCCTGTTGAGTATTTAAAGGTGGCAGCACTTTTTCTCTCCATCAACTGAGAAATGGCTCCTAATATTTGTGCCTCAGTAAACAGCGTTAAGCAAATGTGTGCATTTGTTCTGCTAACAGGGGCTCTCTGAGTTTGAGAGTAATGAACGTGTCATAAATGCTGGCTGTTTCTGTTCTCTTCTTTGGTCCATTGAGATGATGAAGTTACGACTGCAGTGCTGTGTCCTCTAGTGTCCAATCCTCAGCTGTGACCAGGTCTTACTGGGTATAAATACGCCAATAGCTTAATATAAAAATAACATTATTTTGATATAATAATACTTCTACTACTACTACTACTACTAATAATAATAATCTGTGTGTATGTATTTGTTTATGTTTGCATGGGGGGGGGGCGTCGGGGGGTGGGTGGGTGAATATGCAATAACACACGTTCCTCTGAATCCATACTTCCTCCTGCTTTTAAAATCTGAATGGGGAGGGGGGGGGGGGTGTTCTTAATGGAATAACATAACAGAGGATCTGATTGGAAGATATGGGCAGTCGGGGTGGAGACTGAGAGGCAGGAACTGAGATACAGCTTCTGGGCGTATTTAATGACTGAACTTTTCACCTTCCCTGCTCTCATTCTCGACTTGATAAACAGATGACCTTGATCAGCTGGAGACCAACAGCAGGCAAGGCCTTCATCGAGACGGTGCTATCGGGTAACTCTCCTGTCATCTGTGCTGCGTGTACTGTCACTGAGCTTCCTGTCATGTGATCTCATTCACTTTCAGACAATCGACTGGATGTCAGAAAGGTTATCAATATCATCCCCTTTAGCATATTAACCTGCTAAGCAAAAGATCATTTCAAGATTTTAAACCGAGGACCTCAAACATAAAATGAAAAACACAATTTCTTCAAAGCCATTGAAAAGGTTTAATAAATGTATATCCATCGCAAAGGAGAGTAACCACGTACAGTGCGTTCTTGCCTGGAAGTAGCATCATGCACAGCGATAACTGTAGTTTCTTTCTGCAGACTGTACAGTATTGGGTACATGCAGAAACATGGAATGTGATCATCACAGCCTCCCGCCACAGAATGTCCTACTCAAATACAGGACACACACATGACTCATTAATGACTCATTCAGAGACAAATGTTCCTGGTTTCTTTAGACCTTTAAATAGAACGAGCCAGAAGGACAGCAGTGAAGAAATCATTTTAAAATAGTCGATTATCTTCATGCAAACGCTCATTCTTTCCCACGCAGCGTGATGTAAATGGGACCGCCCACCTGGACACACACGTATGTGACGTTGCTCTGGTACTGAATGGAGCTGCTGGACGAGACCTTGCCATTGTGAGAACACAATTTTTTAAAAATTATGTTAAAGAAACATGACATTTGGTCACAATGGTATAAAACTGCAGGGCTGTCACAGAGCAGGGAAATCTGAGAGCGGTGCAATCGCTCCCCTTCGTCCCAGCTGTAGAACATGCAGCCAGTTGGTTCACAGGAGGTGTTAGCCAACGGAGGGGACTGCTGGCGAGCTGTTATAGGTTTCTTCGTACTGTGTGCCTTTTGGCAGCGCAGTCCGACCGCGGAAACGCACGGGTGTGAATGTTCTGCCGGGAGATCGCGGCGCCTGCCAGCTTGACCTCGTGTTGATGACGGCCCCTTTGCCGCAGACGGAGCACCGAATCCAGCCTCATCTCCCTCCCGCATCTCTGGCTAATCTGCAACTGAGGAACCGCATTATTGTCTATGTAACTTGAGGTGTGACAGTACGCCAATATGTTATAGGAACCTGGCAGATCTCATCAAAGCGGGCGGAGCAGCTTTGTTCAAAATGTCACAATGCATATTTATGGGTGGAGAAGAGTTCTCCCTCCACAAGCACCATTCATCTAACAAAGCCCCAGTCTATCTGACCATACTTCTGCTAGTACAAGTGTGTGCATGTCTAATAGGCTGAACCTGGTTGTATGACACAACCTTTTACTGTAGCCTGGCCATATCAGGTTACATCCCTTTGAATGTCCAGTCTATGAAATACGAAACACAGTATCTGAACTGTTATGTCTGAAAGCTCCAGGTTGTAATGCTAATAATGCAAATAAGGATGCTAACTACTACTTATGAGTATTTCTTACTACTACCACTACTATATGCAACTGCACAATACAAATAATAGTACAACTTTTATTAATCATAATTAACTACTACAACCTCTACCACTAATAATACTACTCCAACTACTACTACTACTACTACTACTACTAATAATAATAATAATAATAATAATATCTATGAACGACAGGGTTGTAGTTAAGATTAGACATTTCATTCATTTTTTTCTGGAATTGTCTTCATCCTTCTGCATGGAATCGTCTCCTGTCTAGATTGTCAATACACAAACAGTCCAGAGCTTTCCTGTCTACCTGAGAAAGGTCAGTATCCAGGGTTACACTGGGGATCAGGCAGAAAAGAAGTACAGAGGTCAGCCAAAGATAGGGTTGCAAAATCTGGCCTCCAGGTATAAGGGTCAGAGGGTAGAGTTTGTAGTCAAAGCTCACAGAAAACAATGCGCCCTGGGCCAAGGTTCTGTGGTCCTTTGATCAGGGAAGCAGCCCCTTTCATTTTCAACCTATTACCTCTATACAGTCAGGGATTATGGGAAAGGTGTAGGCCAGCAGACTGTTTTTCATTTTTACTCTCCCCTGAGAGTTTCCCATTATTCCCTCCATATCTAGCGTGACCCTGAGAGAAAGCCTTGCTTCTCAAGGTCAGCTCTGTCTAGACTCTTCTCGTTTCCTGTTTCCCGGAGCCTGCCTTGCACACAAAAGGGTCACCCCAATGGCTCCAACTTTGCCATCACGCCTATGCCAGCCCGAGCCGCAATGGCTTCTCCCTTTCACCATTCCCCCTTGGCCCCCTGGGTTTAAGGTAGCAACCGAGGTTGCGCTGATACATGCAAAGCAGTGCTTGTCTGCTAAACCACAGTGAGCAAGACTACCACCCCTGCTGTGGTTCTGCAATGTGTACTGTCCTGAATGGTCCCACTCTATTCCTACAGTAGGTGGGCTTGTACAGTGGTTACAGGCAAATAGACTTCTTGTTATTCTGGGTGTTACATTTATGAAAATGTACAGACGAGTGACAAATTAAAGGAAAAACCCACATAGAGTGTCTTAGTAAAGTGTTGGACCACCATGTGCCAGGGCCTAGTTTCTACAAATCTCTGGAACTCTAGTGGAGGGATGGAACACCATTCTTCCAAAAGATATTCCCTCATCTGTCATTTGACACATCAGTTCAAAATCTCCCATAGGTGTTCAATTGGGTTGAGACCTTAAATTGAGTGACTGCAAAGGCCATAGCATATGATTCACATCGTTTTCATACTCATCAAACCATTCAGTGACCCCTCGTACCCTGTGGATGGGGGCATTGTTGTCCTGGAAGAGACCATTCCCATCAGGATAAAATTGTTTCATCATAGGATAAAGGTGATCACTCAGAATAACTTTGTATTGATTTGCAGTTACCCTTCCCTCTAAGGGGACAAGTGGACCCAAACCATGCCAGGAAAATGCCCCCCACAGTGTAACCGAGCAACCGGACCCCTCCACCGTAGGGGTCAATCACTCAGGCCTGTACACCACACATGCACTCGCTCACTTGTTGAGAATATAGTGAAGGATAACTCATCTGACCATATCACTTTTTTCCACATCTCTGTAGACCAGTGCCTATGGCTTCTTCACCACCGAACTCTCAAATGTGGATTTGTCTTTGTAAACAGGGGTTTATGCACTGAAACCCTACTATAACACCCCTCTGTAAGTATTTGTTGACAGACTGTTCTTGCTGACACAGTATGAGCACGTCCTGCATTTAAATTTTCAGTCTCCTGAGGAAGAGTTGCTTTTCTGTTTTTCTTTACATATTGCACTAATGCACGAGTATCACAGTCATTGAATGTGCACTTTCGACCACAATTTCCAACCAATTCCGACTGGCCAGTTGAGCAGTCTTAGTGACTGAAGCTCCTTCTATCTGTGCCCCAATAATGAACCCTCTTTCAAAGTCACTTAGATCTTTTTCTCTTGCCATCTCAATTCAAAATCGAGGTCAACTGGGCCTACTCAGCATTTATGCCACAGAGCATGATAAGATGTTATAGTTTAATTGTATCATACAGTACACCTGTACGGACACATCAGCAGTCGTTATGTTTCTCCACTCGTTTATTCTGGTTTTTTTCACCCATCTGTATATACTTTGGAGGATCAATACATTTCTGTTTTTGAGTGCATACTATATAGGTAACCTTAAAAAAACTGACAGAAAAACAGACTATGGTCTGTTGGTTTTAGTCTAACAGAAACTTAATTATGGAAAGGGGAGCTGATTCATTTCAAGGCAACAGACACAAGCACAAACTTTGTCCCTAAAGCTTCATAAGGTGCACTGTTCTTCTTCTCAGTTACTTTTTACCAGTTTGGGACCAGTAACCTTTGGTGCCATATGCAGTACTATATTGTGGTTCCATATGTGTATTACAAATAAAGCGTAAACACCATACATAATCATTCAAATTCTGCACATTTGTCTTTTAATTTAAGTTTGAATCACCTTGTTTACATAATACAGAACACTTTACATCGAATGAAAACACAACATATTAAGCATTAAATATAAGAATAATTATATTAAATTGTGTAACTTGAATGATTGTCAACATCGAATATATACATTTTACAAAGTTAAATGTCACACTGTGATTAAACTCTGGAATATTGTGATGTCAAAAGATAATGTGCTTCTGCTCATATTTTGTGAACATTTTACCAGTGTCAATTAATTATGTGGCTGTGCAAGTGTCTACTATGTGAATACAATATTTTGTGACTATCATTAAAATGTAGTAGTAATGAGCTGAATGATACTATTTCCTTTGACCGAATCTGTAAGAAACGTATAACAATAGTCCAAGGTCGGTGGATACTTTCTATTGAAAATGCTTTCTGTAGAGAAATTAATCTCTTTTATGTGTGGAAAGGACGGTTTTTCCATCCTCCAAGTGAACCCAAGAACACAAGCAGTTATAAGAAAAACATTCATTGAATATTTATTGGACCCTGGTTGTTCCTGATTCACAAACTTTCCTGTTTATGACTTAAGGATGTGTATCACTGACCTAAGTTTAACACTGCTGCAGATAACAAATTAACCTCTGCCCTCACCCGTGTTGCCTGCATCCTGCTAACAAGCTGACTGTCTGGAGGGCAAGAGGTACTTTATAATTCTACCTCTCAGGTTAATGTTTCCTCCTCACTGAGGCTCTAGCTAAATGCATCTCTCTCTCTCTGTCTCTCTCTCTGTCTCTCTCTCTCTCTCTCTCTCTCTCTCCCTCTCTCATGTTTCATACACTGTATCAATAAAGTATAAAAGGTCACACATTACAGTGCAGATATCATGTAGAAATAGATAGAGAGCAAAAGCACCAGTCAATACAAATCCCTCTTCATAAAATATAATAAGATATTAAAAATTAGCAATACAGGAAACAAGTCATAAACATGTATATTCTGTGGTAAACTGCTGTTCTCCACATCTCTGCGTCTAATAATCCACTAGGACTCCATGATGGCCATTTTGCTTCCCAAATAGGCACATCTGCCACCCCCCCCCCCCCCCCCCCCCCCCACCCCCCCAGTCTGTAGAGAAACATCATGTGCCTTTGAACTCATAAGCCATTAACGATGTGCAGCAACATATAACCTCACATGCTCAAGAGAGACATTGTACTTTTCAAATGCACCAAAATAGTGTCAAGGTCATAGTTCAGCTAAGGGGCCCTATTTACTTTATGCATAGTCCCAGGCATATCACTCAAGTGTAGTGCATCCAAATGTAAGCTAGATAATCAAAGTACACATTGTGTGAATACCATCCCTGGAGAACTTCACAAAGAATATGCTTTATAGTCTTTTTTCCATGTGACACAGGTCATACCCACCCAAGATCAAATCAAATTGCATGTCATGTAAACATGTAAGACACCAGCTCCAAATATATGTAGCCATTCTGTCAGGATTTTAATTAAAATATACACAAAAATATATGAGGAAGTGTCCCAAGAGGCATATCAAGCAGAATCCTGAAAAGAATAGAATAAATCTTACAATGTGTTCCCCTCCATTTCACAGAAAACATGTACTTAAAGTGAGGCAACTGGAGGTTTTTGGAATTCCATCATCCCTTTTGTTCATATCCAGTATTTTACAGCATATATTCATAATTTGTTCTATGCACAACGACATATACATATTATTTGTATGAAGCAACATTCTGCAAAAGTTATTGTTAAAGTAAGCAGCAGTTAATAATGGGTGTCTTCACTTTTTGCTTAATTTTTAACTCTCACTTTTCCTGCAATAATGGGATTCTCTGTGGGCCGTGTGTTTTTAGCTCAGGCCTGGCAGCACGAAAGCGTTTATGTGTTCAAGATTAATAAATGGGTAACATATATATATATATATATATATATATTACCAGTGCAACGTATAACAATGCTACCTATTTTGATACACAGTGGTATTTGTTTTTCCGAATATGTATATTAAACAGATTAAACAGGACAGATATTAGGCTACACTTTCTCAACAATACATGCACATACTCGGAAACACATACGACACATTAAAATAAAGTGTCGCGCTTTGTGACCAAATAGCTTTGCGCATTTCGCCTTTGTTACATTCACAACTATGCATTTAGAAGACGCTCTTAGCGACTTATAAAAGTGTACACATAGGGGTTTAAGCAACGACCAACGCTGATGCAAAGTCATCAGGGTCACACCGTTAGTAGTCAATGTGTAACCGTACACATAAAGTTCAATGCCACGGTATCCAAAAGAAGAAAGAAGGCAAGGAAGTATTATTACGACGAAAGTTCCACGAGATTGTGTAATGACCCTCTGCAGCTCCCGTAGACAGTGTGGCTATATGCTTGTGATTGGCTGCTATTCATTATATTGGATAGGCTACGAGAGAACGTTGGCTGAACGCAACCGTGAGTACGAAATTATATTTGTCCATTTTTGTGGCGTATTCAATAAACACGCATTTGTAAATATGTTTAACAGACAGGTTTGTGTTGTAGGACGTCATGTACTAAAATACACATCATGCATTTCTGTACAGATTAAATTATGTTTTGTCCACGTCCAAGGCTGAGCAGGCCTAGCCCTTACTTTACTAGCTAGCTAAATAGCTTACATGTTTTGTCAGCTTTAGAATATCCATTGCGACGAATCAAGCTAAATTAGCTGCTGTCTAAAATTAAATACTGCCTAAAATGAAACGTCACAGCAGAATTGCCTAAAATATCTATTTTCTTCCCGTGAATTTTGCTTATCTCAATGCACATACAATCTCTGCTGGTATGGCACTTAGTTTCATTTATGTTCATTTTATGATTTAAAGTTAGCTTGAATAAGGTACGTTTGTTAGGTGATTGGTTTGCTTACCTGCTTTGATGTTTTATCATCGCCGAAATGAACTAACGTTAGAACGCTCTACAGTGGCGTGCAAGCATGGGACAAATGTGGTGGTTGCTAACTATATTGCTTATTTGCTAGTTCTCCAGCTGGCACAATGAGTCTAAGGAAGCAGACACCCAGTGACTTTCTGAAGCAGATCATCGGTAGACCGGTGGTGGTCAAACTGAACTCCGGCGTGGATTACAGAGGTAACTTTTACCCCTTAAATTATTTTCTGCGGAAGCTCACGTTAGCAAGGTTCGAGAATGAGGATAGCCAGCCGTCAGTTTTGATGCATGAATGTTGATGTCATGGCTCTAGTCTGTAATTCAGGTGTAGCTGTCTGAGTGTGTCGTCAGTCATTTGTATTCTTTCATGAATAATGTACTTTAACACTCGACATTAATGGAGAAGAATTAATGGGTACCCACAATTTAATAGGACAATGCATTAAAAGAATGCTTTTGCTGTTTCTATATGGGTTAAGTACCATTGAGGATACTCAGTGTAATGCTGAATAGTGTTAGAGAAATTTTCACTGTTAATTTACATTTTAGAATTGCAGAATGTGTGGTTGTACAGCTGTGTGTCTTGTTCTGGTAACGTATGTGTTCCAGGTGTTGAGTGCTCCAGGTCACAGTGTTTGCCTTGTTTGCTGTGTGGGGGCTGTAAGTTCCTTAATGAGCTCAGGAGGCTAATTGGCACGCGGTAAATGAATTGTTGGGAAATGTGTAGGCTAACTGGGGTTGACAGAGGATAGCAGGCTATGTTGATAGAGGTGATGAAGAAACCTTTATTGGTCTCTTGCCGTGCAGGTGTCCTGGCCTGTTTGGACGGCTACATGAACATTGCTGTGGAGCAGACTGAGGAGTATGTCAACGGGCAGCTGAAGAACAAATACGGAGACGCCTTTCTGAGGGGAAACAACGGTAAGGGCTTCAGCCATACAGGAGAAAAGAACCTTCCTGTGCATTTACAGAAACCCTTTTCACGCAAGTAGCCTTACCTTCAGTGTTCTAGAATTTTGCTGTTTAGAGGTCATATCTGTTTGAGAATTGGCATTCCACGAAGGTTGCTCTGGCTGTAGCATTACCAGATCGAGCATTCAAAACAAGACACCTTCTGACACGGTGGTTCTCAAACTTTTTCCTCAGGGCCCTGTCAATGCTGTTTTTTTTCCCAGCCACAATTGCAATCCTAGAATTTTAAAAAGCTGTCGTGTTCGTGTTTCGAAGGATTATTTACCCTCTTAAGTCCTATTAGGTTTAACTATAGAGAATAAAAGTTCTATAATCATATTGCGCCTGTTGTGCTATTATTGCTAACAGTTGCGCAAAGTGGAAAAATAAACAATTAACTGATCAAATTAAAGACTGGTGAAAAGAGGTGAAGCGGTAGGCTCCTAACCGGTGAATGTGTGGACACCTGGACGCTAAAACTAGCCATTTTGTAGATAATGAAGAATTCAGAAACAAAGTAAATGATAAGGAGCTAAACCTGCATTGTTAAGTTTTAGGGGAAATGAAAGAAACATGCGTTCAGCAACCATAATTAAGCAAGAGATGAATGTAAGAAAAAGCAGGCAACACAGGGCTCCTTCAGGTTGAGTTTGAGAACTCCTGCTTTAAGACATTCTTGATGCTAGATTGTTTCTTAAGACCGCAAAAATAAAACTGCACAGATAGCACATAAATAATAGCCTACCTTGCTATCCAGCTACAGAGTACACAATGTGACAGTCACACATTCATTTTTCCTGGATGCATAACAATTACAAGTGTTCCAGTAGGTGTACATACACATTAAAATATGCCAAGACCTTACGTGTTCTGATTCACTTATTCTTCATTGGCAAGTTGCTTGACAACCTAAGCTATATTCTCAGCCTAGTAAGCCAAAGTTAACAAAACCATACCTCACCTGGACTGTATAGGCTAAATCTTGGTTATTCCTTTGACCTACATCCAAAGCTCTTTTTGGAGTATTTGACAGCCGCTTGTTCAGATGACGAATACTGGCACTTCTGTGAATACTATCACCCTGGTAAAATACTGGATAGTACTCGGTTGTGTGAATAAGAGAAGCCACGAGATTGCTAGCTGATACAGCACCATCTTGTTCCATGTATTAAAGTGGCTCATGACTGCTTCCATTAGATGTTAAGGACCGTTCTTTAGAGCTGATGTTGAAAAATGGTGCAAATGCGGAGGGTCTGACTTACTAAAATGACTTTTCTGTATTACTGGTCGTTCCAGTTTCTGTACAGTTAGTTGATTCTACTCTCTTATGATGTTACATAATTTTAATTAAACACTGAATTCTGTGCAGTGTGGCTGAAGTACAAGTGAATTGCTGTTGCTGCTGTATAGCTATAGCTTTGGGTTTCTGTGCTTTTATAAAAGCAGTTGCAGTTAAGTGCGGTACTGCTGCATATTTGTGTGCATCGTATGCTTGACGTTGAGACTCGCGGCACAACGCAGAACAGCCCTATACACAATCCAAGGCTTCATTTATAAACGAGCGTGATGTTCTCGAATCTTATTAGTGGCCAGAATGGAAAATATTCCTTTTTTCTAATGATAATTGAAGCTGTTCCCTTACCTCTGTAATTATGCTGTCTTATTACTTCCACCCCGCAGAACAATTATGCCGTTGACGATGTTGACACTATTGTACTGCCCTGGCTTTAATGTGGAGAACCGGTCGCTGACTTGGATGTGCATGAGTTACGACCCGGAGTTATGACTACTGAGTTGGTCATAATTCTGTGGGTGACATTTGTTTTGGTCTAATTGGTTGTTTCTTCTCCTTCCTAGTGTTGTACATCAGTACCCAGAAGAGGAAGATGTGAAGGATAAACCCCTTTTTTTTCTCCTTTTTTTTTTTTTTTTTTTAACCTTTACTGTTAAAATGGATTTTTAATTTTTGTTTGTAATGCTCATCCTGAGCTTCCATGAATACAGAACCTTTTTTTTGTATAGGCTGAGTGGCTAAATAAATTGCGTTCATCCCTCTGTACCGACAGATATTTTACTGCTTAGCTTGAGTGTCTCGTCCGCAAATAACTGCGCATACATGTTAGATCAGGGGTGTCACACTCCAGTCCTGGAGGACCGCAGTGTCTGCAGGTTTCTGTGGTTTCCTTTCAATCAGTGGCCAATTAAGGCTTTGAGAACAAGGTGTGTGAATTCTTTAGCCAATCAGAGAGTTAAATGTATTACTCATCCTCAAACGACCTGAAAACCAGCAGGCACTGCAGCCCTCCAGGACTGGATTATGACACCTGTGATTTGAATTGACATTTAAAATGGTATTTTGGAATAATAAAAGTCTTGTATAACCCTAACCAAAAAAAGAAACGTGTAAGGCACAAGCGAATTGGGGTACTTTATTTTTTAAAGTGAACTAGAGACACTGCAGCCAAATAAGCAAAGCAACACAATCAAAAATGCATATCAAATGTTTGAAAGTGTTATAGACTGCTATGTTTTGATGCACCCATTTGTTTATTTCCTGTCTTTGTCAGGATTGACTGCAAACCTACTGCACACATATGGGCTCCTGTGGGGTTCTGCTTGCTGTATACTCCCTCACCTAATTTGTGTTTTTGTGAAAGAAAGGCTCCATCTTGAATGTATTTTTACATTCCCTTAATCTCACCAAGCAGGGTTGTGTCAGTTGTTTGGAGAGTTCTGATTGGCTGACGGTCATCAGCAAGCAGTACAGTCACCGTTCTTGGTGCAGCGCAGTCTTGCTAAAATGAGGCAAGGGGATTAAGCGTGATCAAACTGCAGATTAAAGTGAGAACCGCTTGTCTTCATGGTTCTTTTTGCGTATTTTGGCTGTAGTTGCACACGTCTGCAACCATAAACAACCGTAATGGACCAGACCCGTACCAGAGAAACTGGTTTGGATTTTAGACCTGCTTTGGTTCTGGGTCGGGTTCCCAGGTCATCGGGATTCAGGGGACCGATGAAGACCTCTGCCAAAAACGCTGAAGTAACATCCTTTCTTTTGTCATTTCACTGAAGTGACTGCTGATTGACTGTAGGTTTCCACCATATTGCTCTCGCCTGTTCATGCTTTGCACATCCAGTGCGGCCTGGTGCGCGTTTGCTCCTGACCGTGGGGCGTGTAACTGCACCGCGCGGGTTCTCCACACGGACGCAGCGCTCGGTCCGCGGCCCGGTTCTTGCGGTAGCATGCCGCAGGCGGGCTAGCGCACCGCACCGCGGTACTCCCGAGCGTTTCTCAGCTCGAAGTTCAGCTCGGTTCACCGTTTCTGATTTTTCAAACCCCCCCTTTTGAACGCGCTCCTGTCAGGTGCCGCCAGCGCCGGTTTGTCAGGTCGAGTTTGCTGGAGGGGCGGCGGCGTCTGAAGGAAACGATGTTAGCCGTGCCTGCGGAGGGGAGGCTCGTCTGCTCGCACATCGCTTCTGTTCTCCTCAGCTGTTCCGCGGGCTTTGATCTGGAAATAAACCCTGTTATAAGGCTCATCGCAGGGCTTTGTTTAGGATGGTGAGAAAGTCACAAAGTCGCAAGGTTTATCCTACTTCTGGAGCTTTTAAAAATACCTCATGAGTTTATGTGGGCAGACTGAGAATTTCTATATTAATATGTGCGAAGTACAAGCTTATTGTGGGAGGCTCTTAAAACAATAATTTAAAGGATGAATTCCGTGGAGGTCTATGGAGTCAGTTCATTATATTCTGTGCAATACAATAAATGTTATGATTGGAATGGGGATAAATGGTGAGTTTTCACATGTTAAAAAAAGGTATTAAAACTCAAAACGTTGATGTCACATCAACCCCTCCATATTCACAGACCTTGGTCAAATATGTATTTGCTTTGGATTCAAATCCTTGTCTACGATTTACTGATCTTGTCTGGTATATTCGAACCAATGAATTACTCAGTTACTCCAGGCAAGCTCAATAGAGCACAGAAAAGTATTTGAATCCAAAACAAATATGTATTGACCCAGGTCTGATGTCATATAGTACATGGAGCCATCTTGCTGCAGCACTTTCCTTACCCCACTTAAAACTGTCTTTGCAGCCACTGCATTAACTGCACAGCATGCAGAGCCATCATGGCATCTCCTCAGTCATATCACACAAAACAAAATTATGG
The DNA here is from genome assembly GCF_013347855.1 of Anguilla anguilla. Lineage (NCBI taxonomy): Eukaryota > Metazoa > Chordata > Actinopteri > Anguilliformes > Anguillidae > Anguilla > Anguilla anguilla. The sequence continues at coordinate 15,296,968 of NC_049205.1, read as the reverse complement.
TAGCAACTGTGTTAACCACTCCACATTTAGAGTTGTCATGGCTTCCACTTTGCTTGTCATATTGCACTTGGACATGGCCACTGTGTTGATTGCACTGTATGGAGCCATCATGGAGCTGAAAGTTAACTACCACCCCCCACACAGACATATTGGCAGACACTCGAGCCATCATGGCTGCCAGTCACTATAAACGCACCGCGGCATCACATCCACTGCACTGTTTTCTTCGTAATACTGTGAGCTCTCAAAGTGACTCTAGCAGGGATTCTAGAGCCAAATATTTACTTTCAGCCCTGCCGTCACTGTGAATCAGTGTGTTTATGGAAGTCTTTTTAGTACCTCAAAAAATGATGAGCAACAAGCTGTGGGCTTCACACACACACACAGACACACACACACAGTCAAAATCAAGTAATTATACTATGTGTGTTTGTGTGTGTGTTTGTCTGTCTGTCTGTCTGTCTGTACTGCTATGGCAAGCCATTTAAGCTTTTATTCAACTTATTTTTGGTATGAATAACTAGTTATAATTTGAATTCTTTATATCAGAAATTAAAACTAGTTATTAAAATTCTTGATCTGAAGAATTCAATGTTAACTAGTAATAATCTGGATTCTTGATAACAACAATTTTATTTCAACTAGTTCTAATGTTAATGATCATCATTTACAAGTGTTAGTGAGGGTGGTGTAACATGTACATTGCTTTCTTAAAGGACCAAGCACCAAAAGGGAAAAACACAGAATGCAATGATTTTTTTAAACGTTTAAGTTTTTGTGAGGTCAACGCTAATGTGATGCTCTGCTAGTCATCGGAAAAGTCTTACTGCACCACCTTCTGCCAGAATATGGAACTGCACTATGTTTAGAGACCACCTCTCTCAGAAACTATTGTCACAATTAGGATACACTATTTAGTTATTTAGCAGGTGCTTTTAGCTAAAGTGACTCACAAAAGTGCGGGTAATATTATAAGCAAACAACGCAAGAACTATTCCATCATGAGGAGATGAGGTCATAGAAGAGTCAGGACTGGCAGGAGCAGCTGTTAGGTGCCTGAGGAGATGGCACTGTACTGAATTTGGTTAGCACTATAGTATGACAAGGACTAGCCAGGTCAGTATATTTGTAATCACAGAGCTCTGCACTCTAAACGGGTGGTACATTTTTTGATTCTCTGACATCAGAAAATTGTGTTGGCCCACAAATGTGGAAATTCCCAAAATAGCAAGTTATCAGCATTCGAGATTGCAATGAAGCATTTTGAAAAGGTGTAGGGCTGTAAGTGCTGTCATCATGCACAACCAAGCGAAAATGTTGACCTTTTCTATAATACAGAACAAAAAAAAGACTGGTCTGTCACAACAGCTTAGCCTCACACCAGCACTTTGAATGAAAATCAGCATAAGCAGGATTTAGTTTTTCTGCCCTGATAATTTACTGCGCAGCTGGAGAAAATGATTTTTACTTTTATTGTAATGTTGCCTTTATATTATTTGTTAAAATTATTACAGGAAAGGATTGAATTTGTGTTGTATTTAACATAACTAAGCATTTGCCTGCTGGATTCCACGCTGTGATGTCATTAGGTTTTCCAGCTGTGATGCAGTCACTGCAGTGATGCCATTAAATTGTCCAGGTGTGTTGCATTTTCTGTGGTGATGTCTTTAGTTTATCTAGCTTGTTCCACTCTTTGTAGTGATGTCATCAGATATATCCAGCTTTGAGCCGGTCTGTTGTCATATCGCAAGCACAGCAAAATTGTATAAGTGTAAGGTTGCACTGCTATCTGTGAACCTCCTTTTCATTAGCAAGAGTGTATTTCGGCTGCACAAAAGCTTGTAAACCCGTTTCTAAAATGGACACTGACAAGTATGGCCGCACAAATCTATAAAAGTGCACTTTGATGTAGCAACCAAAAGCAAATTTCCTATGCTATCAGAGGGAATATGGCGCCTTTACGATTTTTGTATGAAATGATTTATAGAACGAGACCCGCGGAAGCGTTTTACTCCACATGAAGAACGGGGGAGCTTTTAAACATTAGCGCAGAAACCCACGGCAGAGAGCATCGTGACCATCTGCTGTGTGTGTAATGGTGCCACAAATGTGTGGGTGACATTGTATATTCATGCTCTTCCGCAGTCCACAAGTTATTGCCACAGCCTCAGTGTGAAGTCTTAGAGCACACCCACCTGGTTCTAAAGCTGAGTGCGCTCGGCACTAATGTCAGGCAAATATTCTTTTAACCCTTTAGTGGTCACACCAAGATAAAATAATCCTCAGAAAAATGATTCTGCTCACTTGACCAGACCATTAAAGGGTAATTATTATCGAAAATCTTGGAGTTTTAGTTTATATGAAACGGATGGAAACATGGATAGCACAAGTAACACCTATTGTTATTATATAGTGTCATCTTTTCTGTTTCCATCCATTACCCTCACCCACCCCTAGTATTTGTCATACTTATTCGTCTTTAATATATATGGTTTTCCCTGTAAATGGATGAATAAATACAGTCAAAGCAGCGCTTTTATTTTAAAGGATATATGTGAAAAAGAAAGAAGTTTAAATGAATTAAATTAGGATCTCAATGGTTTTCACATATGATATGAATGGTTGCCATGTCATACCTTTTACAATAAACGGCAATTTATTTATTTTTGTGTGCCACTTACTGCAACGTTGATAGAAATGGGTCAGAAATGTACCATATTGTGGCTTTGTGAGTCTGCACGGCGCCCTCCACTGGCTCGCCTTGGTGCTGCAGCAGCTTCCAGGATCCCACCTGGCCTCCTGCCTGCTTCAGTGTAACTGACCTGGATCTGTTCACTTTCTGTACAGTAATGAGAAAAAACACCAACTGTCTGGAGACGACAAACCCTGTCAGCTTAGCCCGACAGCAATTCCCACACTCGAAACTGGGTCCTATGCACAGTGTGACGTTTGAAGCTGAATTGAAATTAAAAATTTAAAAGACCTGGGTGACACAATGCTTTTAAATAAATAATTATTCTAAGAATATTGCGGTAAGGCGAGATAATGGCAGAATTTAAATAGAATTCAGTGAAAAAGTATTTTTTATAATGAAGGTGGCTTTTCACACATCTGTGTGTAGATGCATACTGATGTGCTGAGCCTTTGATTGCTAAAGCACAATACTGAGCTCTCTCAGGCTGGGAGAAAAAATAGCACTGAAACAAAAGAGGAATAAAGAGATTGCACTGTGAGACTTCCACAGCCCACAATACTGTTCTACATCTTTCTGCAATGTTCTCTCGCTGTGTTTCTGTGTGACCTGCACAATACGTAACTGTTGCCATGACTGTGACTGCCCTTGTACTGTGCTTATGCAACAGTACCACTGTGACTGCTCCAGAATTGAGATTTGTATAACAGCAACTGCCCCAGCTCTAAGCCTCAGCCAAGACTGTAACCAATCCAGCCCCGATTCTTACCTGTGACCATAACTGTCCTCAGCACCGAGCCTTTGCCAAAATCATGGCAGGTGGGGAGGTGTCATGACAGTGACCACCCCAGTGACAGTCGTAGCTCAACCGTAGCTGCCCCAGTTTCGTACCTTTACCACCCTAGCATCAATCCATTGCCACAGCTGTGATCTCCCCAGCACTGAACCTTTATCATGACTGTGACTTCCCAGCACTGAGACTTTACCATGACTGTAACCAGCATTCAGCCTTTCCTATGAACATGGTCACCACTGAGGAGAGATTGATTGGCTGCCCTCGTCACACTAAAGAATGTGCCGGACCTATATTTAATTCTTCGGATGTTTACTGCCCTGAAGGTTCTCTGCATACATTCATTTCTTTGTGCTGTATTATGACTTTCATTCACCTCTAATTTTATATGCATTTGCCGTGCAATAACACAATATTCCTCAGCAGCAGACTGCATCAGAGTGTCTGAATTGATGTTGTTCACGCAAGACACTTCAGATATTGTTGGTTTTACTGGTGAAGGATCAGTATCAACTGTCACTGTTTAACCCCTTGGAACCCACTCAGTGACAGTTTTAATGCCACTGCATTACGCACCATAGACGTCCGTGTCGCTCCTTAATGAAACGAGCTGTCGCCGTAATTCATCTCCCTGAGTCGTTCCTGTGAGGTGACCTCTGTTTTCAAGGAAGCAGGCCAACATTGTGCAGCGTTCCCTACGTGGATTTGAAGCGGAACTTTGCCGCCGCTAAATGAGGACAATGCTTTTTTTGTGTCACCGGTGTTGGCCTAAGAATGCTTCGTAGCTGCCATTTAGTTCAGGGTCTAAAAATAAATCAGACTTTTCTCGGTGCTCAGTCAAAGCCGGGCCGTTTGGCAGCGCCGCTTTCTTGAGAGCCGTGCGAGTGTTTCAGGCACCCTCTGCTGGCTTAGCGTCTCCCTCCCTTTCGACCAGGAACTGTTCACCACAGAGCTTCATTTAGCTCGGGGCCTCCCTGGCGGGCATCCTTATCTGTACGTCTTTCACAGGGAGGCTTTATGTCAGTTGGTGGCTGTGAAGATTAGATACATTTTTGTTTTCAGCGCCTGTATGTTTTCTTTGATCCCTCACATAGAGATGCCATGGATCAGGAGCTGTTAAAAATATATATATATTAGAATTTTACGGTAACTGTGGTGAAGGCTTGAAATTGTATACAGTTGAAATGTAAATAATCGTATTATTTACAGTGAAAGCCCATTGTACATTTAACATTTGTTAGGTATACAGCCTGCTACCGTATGCTTAACATATTGTTACCATTATTTACAGTACATGGTAAAGTTATGGCCCAGTTGCCAGTATTTTACCCAAAATGTACATTTTTTACAGTGCATGGATGAGAAATATGCAAGAACAAAAATTGATTTAAAAAAGCCCCTGATGTTTCATTAGATCTTAACCAACTACAGAAATTCCCACAAACAAAGTACAATTTATAATCACTTTCAGGAAAGATTTGACTTCTTTTTCAACTTCACCAGCTTAAGTTTACTCACCCAAAAAAATGCGAATCACTGTAGCTTCAAGTACCACGGGGTTAAGCACTATTGGCTGTAATACCATCAAGCAAGGGAATGGGAATAAAGAAAATGGTGGTAAAATAGTTTTTTATTCTGTCCCTAACTCCGTAGCTTCACTTACTCAGTGGTATGGGCAAAGCCAAGAGGAGAACTGAGCGCCCTGAGATTTAAATTAGCATTTTCGTTTGATTTGAAATTTGCAATTGTAGACAATGGAAACAGGAGGCGGGCCATTTGTCTTGTTCAGGCTCAGTCAACTGGGCTGCCAGAGCTGCTGCAAGAACACAGATGTCAGTGAAGACAGACAGACAAACAGAAGCACACACACACACACACACACACACACACACATAGACACACACACCTTTTCTCTTAATCTTGTTTACTCATGCAAAAATGCACTCATTCTCTCTCTCTACACAGATTCAGACAGACCGACAGACAAACAAGCACACACATGCACAAGCTCTACTGTGAGCAGCAGTTTGCTCTGTCTGCACAGCTATGAAGATCTGAATGTGTGTGTGCGTGCATAAGTATGGAGAAATGGGTATCGGGACACTCTTCTCTCTCTCAGACGAGGAGACTATAAATGGAGTCTGTATTAATTTTACATAAACTAAGACCTTATATATCTTTTATCTGTTTCATTAACACTGCCCCTTCTTATTAAGTCAAATATATTCCATACATGACAATTTGGCTCCTCCAGTCAAGATTAAATTAAAACCGCATATAAATGCAAAACTAGGCCACCCAGATGTATAGCATATTTATTGGATGAATAAATGTATTCTGTGCATAAGAAGAAGAAAAAAAACAGTTATTATCATTTTTAGTAGCTGAGAATATTTTGTCAGACACACATTGGTATGGGGTCATTTTTTCCCTGTTTAGAACAAATAATAAACTCATAACCTTCTTAATTATTATTTGTGTTCAATTCAAAAAGAGTAAGTAAAAGAAATATCATTACAACAGATATTTGCTATGAGCCTATTCAATACATAGGCTGTATCCATATATTTCCCTTAGTCTATTCAGATGTTTTTTTCAGAAGTGTGTGTATATAGTATAGTATAATTTTGTGTTTTTATGTATGTGTATACATGATATGAGTTCATTTTTTTCTTATTATTTAAAAAGTAATGTTTATATTTAAATAGTTTAAATTGAATTTAACCATTTAAATTACTGTTAAAGGTGCAGTCTGATATTATCGACTTTAAATAATCTGCATTATGTGGAAGATGTTTCTGTTTCTTGATTTCACATTCTATCAGAATACGCAGAGATATGTTGGCAAACTACGAAGACACAGTATTGGAATTATATACTGGTAGTCTCCTCTCATAAACATTTACTTCGAAGGAACAAAAGGAGGAGGTTGCTTTTCAGCGAGACAATTCAGCTTTGTCCACTAGGGGTCAGACTTACACAGTGAAGAGGAACAAAGACCAGTTTCTGAAATATTCAAGCCTAACAGCCAAAGACCTTAAGGCTACTCTCTATACATCTTGTCCCATGAACAGTCTTAATTTGAGTTACTATCAGAATTTATCATTCAAACATTCCTTAAAATATATTTTTAGTTTTAGTTTCCAGGATGAATAATGATGACTTCACCAATGAAGGCTCCTTAAGTAGAAATATGGACGGTAATAATAAAGGTTAAATGCAACTGAAACATATAAGAAATAAAAAAAGAAAAGGAACACACTTCAGATACACAAGCTCTCACATAATGTATTACATTTCATAAAGCAGAGGCAGCATTAAATTACTAATTTAATTATAAGATATGTAAAAAATAAATTGAATTTGTGAAATTATTTATTTATTTATTTATTTTTAAATACAAATGAACACGTGTTTCCACAGCATTATTATATTTTTATTGAATAAAGACATATACCTGTTTAAAATAAACCAGATTTGTGACCCTTATAATAAAAAATTTGCCCTCTATTTACTCACACACATGCACAAAAACACACACACACACACACACACACACACTGTTCACAAGACAAAAATGACATACCTGCTCAAAAGGCAGTATCAAACAGTTTTTGGCTATTGGTGATGACATTTTTCATTTAGGTAAGGAATTTCAATAAACACATATACAGATCTATACTATCATTATTTAAATCTTTTAACTTCATTAAAGTACACTTCTACCCTAAGAAATAAATATGAGATAGGATACACACATGCTCAGTTGAAGTTGAAACATCGACAACATCATTTTCAAACCAGAACTGAATAACCTCCTCATGTTAGAGCTTTCACAAAGGGGAAAATACACGGTCTGCACTGAATTATAATAAATGAAGGAGAGAATATTCTGGAAGAACAAGCAGAAAGACCTCATTGTGGTTCTCTTACAGTTCGTCTGGTAGAAAACATCTTATTTGTTCTGACATGAGCCTTAACAATAGTCATGTCTGCGTGTGTGCGTGTGTGCGTGTGTGTGTGAGTGTGTGTGTGTGTAGGTGTGTGCATGCATGTGTGTGTGTGCGCGCACGCATTTGTACTCGTAATGAGAGACACACATTCAAAGGCTGGTTCCCCATTTGGACATTGGGTAGCTCCACATAGCATCCCATTTTTTTCAGTTATGAATCTTTCTTGTAAGGCGGTACCATATTTGCTTTATTTCAATTCATTTATAAACCTTTGGTCTTAATAACTCCCTGAGGATGGGACATCTCAGTTTACAAAGAGCTCCTGGATAGCATATATATTTAAAAACAGTACACCTAAGAGAATTACAGGAATGTACAGGAAGCTATAGCTATAGCTTATAACAGGAAATAGTATCTGCAGGATATAATAAGAATAAATACTCTTAATATTTTCATTATAATGAAATAAATGTCCTGTTAGCACTATGTTAAAGCACAGTAAAAAAAAAAAAAACATACAACAGTGTCTGCATCAGGCAGGGCAGAACTGTGGCCTTAAGCAGCTTGTTTGCCTCCTCACTGGCTTGATGGCAGTGATGTTGATGCACTGAAGCACCTGAAGCAAGGGTAAGGTCACTCCAGGTGATAACACAAACTTCCAGCCCTCTCCTCCATCACTGGCTACATTCCCCAGACTTCAGCACTATAGACCCATATTACCTGCTCGTGGACCTTAATGGTTCTTCAGCTAAAGTAAGTTCTGGAAACCCCTTAGGCGAGTGAACAAGCTATTTTGATGCTGTGAATTCTAAATGGTGTTATTAGAGACACGTCTTGGCCTAATCAGGTTTCCCTGTTAAAAAAAAAAAGACCTGATTCTTGTAAACCGTGTTACGCTGTATCGGTGTGACAAAATGCTTCAGTTTTAAACACTCAAGAATCAGCAGTTTTGAGAAGGAAATAGCTTACCATTTGTTCTACACCAAACAATTACATAGCCAGGCAAATTCACTGTGGAAGAAACTAGCCACGCTGTACCAAAATTTTAAGCTTATAGGGCCCATACAGTATATGCTGGATAAATACAAAGTGAATCCGTAACTCACCAAAATTGACCAAATTTTACAAGTACACCAACAGAGTTTATATGGGTCATAGGGATTACATGTACTCTGTTAGAGTTAAAAGTACTCAGTCAGAGTTGATTTTGAACTGTACATGTTGTTATGCGCAGTGCTGAAATGGCTAACGAGATCTTAGCGCCGCATGTACGATTAACTGAACTGAGATCTTGGCGTCAGCATCGACCTCCCTTCCTTACTGTGTGTTTCGCATTGTTCAGCCCTGCAATGTGTCTGTCTGTCTGTCTGTCCCCCAAAGAACCCAGACCTCCAGTCTGATGTTTGGACTCAGGCCCAGTGAACTGTGGTCCAGGTGCCTTCTCAAGAGTTGACTTTTGTGCCACACCTGAGGTCAGATTTGAGTTATGACCCCTTGAGTTCAAACTCAACCTGACCCAAACCCAGCCCATGCAGTTCTATGCCACAGATGGCCAAGCACTGGACTGCCAACTCCATTTCATTTTTCCTCTTATTACAACTGTATTCTAAATCATGTGAATAATTTAGAGGAGAGAAATAATTCATATTTTATTTATTTATTATTTATATTTATACAAGAGGTCTCCGCTGGGACCAGGTCTCGTTTTCAGAGACATATTTTGTAAATATTCAGCCATAAAACTGACAGTTCTTATTATCTGAAGAGACAGCAGAGCTTATGGAAAGAGATGCCTACCTTGAATTTAAATGGAACAGGATCAATTTTTAATTTTTTATGCTTCATTTGCATTCACTCTCTTCAAATAATTTTTCCTTAAAAAATGGACAATCAGGATTCCAGAGAACCAAATACACCAGTTTCATAAACACTAGAGAACTGGGGTAAACATGAATAAATAACAATATTACTCTTTAACAAGTTTATATCAAAATTCACAGATGTATTTACTGTATACAATAATAGTTCCAAAATCTTTGCTTCCCAGAGCTAGAACAAATAATTTCACAACTGATCTAGCTGTGACTGCAAAATAACACATTTTTCTTAGTGTGATATGTATTGGTGCTCCCATAAACACACACACACACACACACAGACACACAGATTGGAGGACAAATTAAAGGAAAACCTGAATAAATGAGTGGAGAGACATAACGAATGCAGATGCCTCCTTACAGGTGTACTGCATGATACAATTAAACAATTAACATCCTATCATGCTCTGTGTCATGTGTAAAAATGCTGAGCAGGCCCAGTTGACCTTGATTTTGGATCAAGATGGAAATAGCAAAAGATCTAAGTGACTTTGAAAGCAGGTTCATTATTGGGGCACGGCTGGCAGTTCCTGCTCACTGCTCAACTGGCTAGTGTTTCAACAGGAACAGTGAATAAAGTGACGTCTGCATTTAGATAAGTGGGAAAGGCATCAGTAAATAGGATCAGAATTTGTGGTGGATAGTGCACATTCAATGACCGAAATGCTTATGCATTAATGCGATGTGTAAGGAAGAACAGAAGAGCAACTCTTCCTCAGGTGACTGAGAATGTCAATGCAGGACGTGATCAGACTGTGTCAGCAAGAAAGTCCAGCGCCAAATACATAAAGTGGGATATTATAGTAGGGTTGCAGTGCATAACCCCCTCATTACAAAGAGGAATGCACGTTTGAAAGTTCAGTGATACAAAAACTATAGGCACTGCTCTACGGAGATGTGGAAAACAGTGATTTGGTCAGATGAGTCATCCTTCACCATATTCTCAATAAGTGGGTGAGTGCAGCATATGTGGCGCACACCAAGAGAATGGTACTAGTCTGAATGCTTAACCCCTCCAGCGAGGGGGTCAAATTTGGACACCTATGGGAGATTTTGGACGCCATCATAAAAACACCAAATGTGTGAATATTTTTTGGAAGAATGGTATTCCATCCCTCCAGTAGAGGTCCAGAGACTTGTAGAATCTATGCAAAGGTGCATTGAAGCTGTTCTCGTGGCTCATGGTGGCGGTTACTTTTTCCTTTAATTTGTCACCCACAAGTGTGTGTGTGTGTGTGTTTGTATATATAGGTTTTAATTACAGTGAATATCAACCTGGTCCGTAGTGAGCAAACAGGCACCTTCTGTATTTTAAATAATACGTTTGAAAAAAATAACAGATTTGGCATTATAGTTTTCTTAGAATTTTGAACAGTCCACAGTTTTACCACATTATTATGCTGTGCCAGCTTGTCACATGATTAGTATTATTACTCAGTAGCTGAACTAACAGAACGTGATCTCTGCTGTGTTAGCTGTTAGCATGTGCTTTGAAATGTTTTCACTGATTGGGACCAGCTCTCCTAGCAATGGAAGTACAATACGGTACAGTACTGTATGTATGTTTGTTAGCGCGCCTAGGGGTTACACAATGAGGTCTGCTGCTCCCCAGCAAGAAGGGAATTGCTTTACAAAGGGAGTAACATGCCATTAACATCCCACTGCCAGCTCTGTATGTTCTCATATATTTATTTCCTGTATTAAAATACATTTTTAAATGCAAAAAAAGCTCATAAAAATGAATGCAAATGAGTGAAACAAAATGTCAAACGGTAGCGGAGGACAAGCTTCGGAGAGACGTCTTCGCCTGAAACACAGAAAGACAGCCGAGGACACACGACGCACACTTCAGTAGGAAAGTAACCGCGGAGCTACGACGAGCCGTCTGTGACTGGCAGATGGGTTTTAACGCGGCTCTCCGCCACATCCCGGGAGCCCCGGTCCCTCTCACGTACGACACGCCAGCGCGGCGCGGCCCGTGCGCCGGGCGCCACTCCGAACCGCCGCACTCCACAAAAAAAAAAAAGAGAAAAAAACCCGCCCATGAATGATTAATCGCGAATATGGCTCTCTAATCCGCCGCGCATTGTCTGCGCGACGTGTCGAAGCCCGGGCCCGCAAATGGATTCCTCGGGCTCGATGTAATTTCTGAGTCTCCCTTTCTCTCTGACATCAGGCATGTAAATGGCGCGAGCAGATGAGGCGCACTCTCCGGGATGCATTACCGTGCACTCCCGGAGCACTGGGGAGACGGCTAATGCACGGCCGGCCACGCTTCCCTCTCGGGCGGGACCACGTTCCGCCGAAATTACCCAACAGGACCTGACATCCCTCCGCGGCCGAGTGCTTTCAAGTGACAGGCGCTGACGACATCCGAGTCCCGACTTCACCCTCGGCTTCCTCCACAGGCACGAGAGGTGAGAACGCACGGGAGGTGGGGGGGGGAACTTCCGCGGCGTTTCGGATTCTAAGCAGGGGGGACGTTTGCCTGTCTTGCAGATCTGAGAGTCGAGAGAGACATGTAGGGTTTCTGGGGGGGGGGGGAAACTTTGCGTGGAAGGTTCCGGAATCGGCTGTCTCCATCTTTGTTTCAGCTCCAGTGACCTCCTCTCCAAAAGTGAAAGCGCTGAACTGAAAACAGTGCCCCCAACCCCCCCCCCCCGCCCCACCACAGATCTTACTTCATCTGCACCTCAACCACTTCAGATGTTTTATTTCATCTAATAGTATTACCATTACTTATTCATTTCCTTTTGCGAGCACAGGCAATGGTTGAACAGAGGAAGTGGCAGGGAGGTTAGAGAGGCCTATCCCATCACATCCAGGCCTTTTGTCTTCCCATTGATGCTGTGTCTGTCGGTCTTTCAGTCATCAGCTTTTGATATTTCACTTCTTATCACAGGGAATCAGGGAGTTTGGTAAAGATGGAAGTAAACAAGTCATCGTCCTTTTCAGCGATCCATCCCGACAGGCTTCGTCCGACGGATTCCACAAGGAGATCTCCTGTGCCACACATTCGGTTCAGTTACTTCACCTTAACACGCAGTGTCACAGGATTTGTGTGGTCTGTGTGCGAGGAGGTGGCATTTTTAGAGGTATTCTACCACTTGTTTGGTTTTGCTCCTGACCCATGGGGCTGTAGAATGAGGCTCAGGGACTGACCTGAAGTACTGAGTACTCCAACAGTGTTAGGCAGCCGAGGACATCTAACACTCCCAGGCAGTCTCACCAAAGTGGGTGCTTGAGGATTCTTCCTCAGTATGGAGCTCTTTGTTAGTGATATAGGGTTCTTCTAACTTTATAGCAGGGTAAGTTCTGGCTGTTGTTATACCTTTTTTTTTTCTTTTTACAATGAATCTGTATTTCAAGATTGATCGCGGTCACTGATATGTGTGGGCCAGGGTTGACCTGGAGAGAATGCTTTTGTTCAGTAAATAAAATATTAACTCCCGCTACTGTAAACCCACGGTGAGATACCTTCAATTCATGAACATTTTGAGTCTGGCGTCGTCAAAAACTACTCACAGCAGTGGGCCACAATACCAACTAAGACCTGTCATGCTCAAGTGTAATATGTTTGGATTTAGATCAAGTGGAAGAGTCTGCCAGTGTGCTAATATGCTTGTGAAATATACCCACTATCATGTCATGAATACACCTGGATGCCCTACACAACATCTGGCTTTCAAAATAAATTGTCATCAGCCCAGTGTCACGAGGTACTGGATTTTCCTGAATGCATACAAACACAAGAAGGTATAATTGAGACAACATTTGCTGACAGATTTCCTGAGCTTTTCTTTCCCCACTTTAACCTGGTTACACGCACTCGCGCTCCTCCTGCGCGCCCTGTCCCCGACTGCTCCGCGATTAAAAGCTTGCGCCGGCGGCTGATAAGAACGTAATGCGGTTTGCGCGTCGCGTCCAATTTACCTCTAGAAACGGGCCGAATAAATAATTTCATAGGAGAAAGAGAGACGAAGCCAACGTTGTAATTCAGACGTCTCTCTGTCACGCGCGAAACCAAAGATGCAAACCTTCAAGCGGGCCGTCTCCCCAGGGTGAGATTCCGTGGTTCAAACAAAGTAAACAACTGTTTGTCTCTGATGTGCATTTTAGTATTGCTGGAGGCAAGGGGGCCTTCCCCCTACAGCTGACAGTGTTTGCGCGAGGCTGGGAATTTCTATATCGGTGGCTCAGCCACGCCCACAAGTCTCGCCTGTAACTGTGTGGAGAAATCAAATCGACAGCTCAGCCATAATAACTTTGATAAAGTAATTCCATGAATTACAACATTCAGGTGCATACAGGCACAGCTCCTGATTAGTCAAAAATATGTTCGTATAATGTTTTTCCCCCCTCATTTGTGTCTTAAAATTGTGTCTCTAAAGTGAAAATATAGCTGTCATTTGAAGTTCACTGTTGTTCAGTTGTGGCACATTCACTCGTAAAGTGAGGTTGTGCGTCTTTAGAAAGATCCATGTATTGGGGTGGTTGTCTCTTACACAGCAATTTAAGACTTCACATCAGCCTATGGATAATGTTTGTAATTGCGGTTTATTTCACAGAAAGAAAACCATGAACGCATCTGAAGCAACAGTGGAAAAACTAAAGTAACTCAATAATGCCCTGAATACATCAAATCTGTTTGCTTAAAACCAAGCCTTTCATTCTCTACCTGCAGAATTCCCCAGCAAGACAATTACGCAGGAGGAGATCAAAGCCTAAACCAAAAACAGGCGTCATTTACTCAAATAAGGTTTTAGCACAAGAGCTGTCGACCTGTTTTACTGTAAGAAAAAATAAAGTTAAAAATATGAAGTTGAAATATTTTCTTTATACCCTGAAGGTAAAATCAGGTAAATATGGACAAGCTATCTCTCCTAATTTCATATTTCATTTTCATAAGGGTGAATTGCAGTAGGATTTAGCAGAAATGAGTCACACATTTTTTCCCAAATAATACATAAAAATTAACACCTCTAAAATGCATCCTCATTTCCCATGTTACTACTAAATTAAAATGGTGCTTGGTTTTTAATGAAGCACCATAAAGTTAATTAACTCCTTGCTAGTCTATGGATTTATGGACTGCAACTCCCATGCTCCTGCTGGCATAAGTGTGCAAATGTTTGCCAAAACGATCATTTAAATGGCAGAGCTCAGCCTACCAAAAATGCATCTTTCAGCAATAACATCTGGTGATGGAACCACCAAATTAGCTGCTTTCTTCTTATGGGCTCAGTGGTGGAGAGGTGGTTCATTTACACTAAAAGATGTGCTTTTTATGGGGATCTGCGGGACAAAACAGCATAATACCTGAGGAGATGTAAGACCTGCCCATACTGGGCTTGGGAGAGTGGTAGAGAAAATGTAAGACCTCCTTGTGCTGAGTGTTTCAAGACCTCTTTGTATTGGGCTATATGGGTTGAGTACTGAGTGTAGAAGTACAAGGTTTAAGACCTCCCTGTACTGAGTCCAGTGTAAGATTTCCATACGCTGACTGAAGAGGTGTAAGGCACTACGATACCTCCCTGCACTGGGGTGAGTGTCACCCACAGGTCAGCTGTCTGACAGGTAGGTCACATCTAGCGTTGGGGTCGCAGGGGCAGAAAAGTTTTCCCCCCAAAGCTTGAGTGACAGGCTGCTAAATACGGTGACTCCGCCTGGCTCGGTGTATATTGAAGGACATGTCATTATTTTTCTTCTCACAGCAATCCCGCGTCCGCGCTCTCTCCAATCGCGGCGTTAGCCTAACCTCCTGATCTCCGGCAAATGGAAAAGTCCGGCGCGCCCCGTCGCGTCCCCCGTGCAGGGGAACGGGCGACGGCGGAAATTGCCGGGGATTAGAGCCAAATCCGTCTGGATCTGGCGAATGGGGATTTGGACGGGGGCCTGGGTGTTGTGGCATCTGGGCGGGGTGGGGGTGGGGTTGCTGCCCTCTGGGCGGGGGAACATCAGCGGGCTTGTAAACCAGCGCAGACAGCCGCGAGGACCCGGGGCTCGCTCCCCGCTGCATTTTTAAACGGCGGTACCGGTAGCATTACGCACCGGCGGATCGCCCGCCGTGAATTACTCAAACGATCCATCTTTGTTTGCCCTCCTCACCCTAAAACAATGCCAAAAACAATAGAACATCACTCCTTTGATGATTATTATGTCATAAAAGTGTCACTCATTCATAGGGGGAAGGGAAAATAATTTACTTATCTGTAAATGTAAACATGAGGGTGTTACACAGATGAATCAATTTCAGAAGGTGAGAGGCTGCCACCCTGCCCCCTCTTTCCTCACCCCACCCCCAGCCCCAACCCCACCCCTATGCCCACCCAGCTGCCTCCGTTCAACTTTATTGTTGCGATTTGGGGGTGGGGGGGTATTAATGAGGGAGAAGGGGGTGAGGCCAGAAGGGTTCTATTAAATTAGCCCCCGCATCCCCTAGGGCTATGGTCCTCTTCCTTAACAAACTCCCGAGAGCGGGATTATGGGGAGTTAGCATCTGGACCGAGCCGGCCCCCCTCCGCACCCACACCCCTGATCCATTTAGCGGCTCTGAGGCGCTACCCGCGGCTTGCCCCATGATTAGGGGTCACTGGTGACACCTCCTCCCTGGGCCATCATTAAAATACGGGGAGCGCAGGAGGGACGCCCCAGCACTCATTCCTAATGAAAGCCATGAATCACACTTAGCTTAAGAACATATTAACACCATCATTAACTCCATACAAAGGGCAGCTCTTTTTGTCCTCATGAGAAAAGACTCATTATCAGGGTCTGGATGTTGCTGTGTGTGCTTTTGGATTCTTTAAAGATTATAACAGTCTGTGATCTGAAAGAGGGGCTTTTCTTTAGATAAACATGGTCCAGCATTCAGGAAATCCAGTGAACTACACAAACAATGGGAAAGTCCAGAAAAAAGGTTCATATCCGAGAATTATGCTGCAATTGTTGATAATTTAATGGTATTTTTAAAAACCAAATAGCACTTTACAGTTGAAATGATGCATCACTTATTAGTGGAGTCCCACACAATGTCTCACGAAGAAACAAATGTATTTAATTATACGTACAATGCTTTGGTCATCTTCACCTTCATCAGCTATCCCACATATGAAATGATAAAGACACAAGAGTAGTGCAATGCACATAGAACCAGAGTCAGTCACCAAATGAAGCGTAACAGAACCACAAGGTGAAAGAGCCACTGAGAGAATAACTACAGTACAAACGTGATGCAACAGCAAGAAGCACAGTGGATTTCAGTGGAGGGAACTATTTTTAGTTTTTTTTTTTTTTTTTGAGATATTGATTTTGTAGCCCATGTTGCAGTTTCTGATTGAGCAGGGTGCTAGAGCCAATGGGAGGCATGTAGCGCCTGCTGCTGGCATAAACGGTCAATGCGGTGGTTTATGGTTACAATCATCCGTGTGCCACACAATTCACCTTTTAAATGTTTTTGTATGATTCACTTTTGAGACAATATTTTGTTTAATTGATATTATATAACATTATATAATAATATAATATTACATTAATAATATGAATGAATACTTTAGATAAGCTTTCCATAATTAGTATGCAATGTGAAATACGTATACTTTAATGAGTTAAAAATCACATATCAAAGGAAGATAAAAAAGTAAAATAAATACTGCATAAGTTAATATTAATGACATCTTTATGCTCCAGATATTGTAGCAAAAAGGGTAATTTGAATTAGATATAGGCTGTTTTAATTTGATGTAGTAGTGAGTGTAGTGTAGTGAGAGCTGAACTGAAATCATATGTGTTTGGACAGGTTAGAAAAGCTTGTTAGAAAAAAGTTATTCTTCCATGGCCTTCCATAGAAAGGGTGCATAACGTATCTATGATAAACAAAAATGCATAAATAAGGTCCAGACATGAATTTTTACACACAACCAAAGATTATTGCATCACTATTTTTCCTTTCAGTTTGTTTCAGGAGGATTTCTGAAACAAGGCTTTCTTTGGATGCACGAACCCTCTTAATTACGCCAAGTTTGGTGTACTGCTGTACGCCATTAATATTTTAAGGCATACTCCTCTCAGTTCTGTCGCTAAACACCCTTCGTACGAGCGCCAGCCGACTCATGTACCGCCATGGCATGAAAAATGCAGGATTCACTTAAAACCAAGGGCTAGTGCAAGGATCCGCTCTCCTTCGCGTGTCACAGCTCCCAATGATGAAGGAAATCACATTTTCATCTTTTACAGTGAAGCTAATTCCATGCAGCCCGTATATGTTACGAAGACTGAATGAAGTAGTCCGATGGTGAAACATGGTCTTCTTTAAAATCTGAGCAGGCATTCTTCAAACGTAACGCCCAAGTTAATAATTTAGGGGTCCCTGACCACCACATTCATCCTCTTCCAAAAAGGAAACGCTCCTGCCAAAGTTGGCCCTTGAACTTGATTGGCTGCTCCAGGCTGGACTCTGGCTCACTTTTCCTTGCTAAAATGGGATCAGTGTCAGAAACAGGCATATACCCAGCCAACAAGGAACGTTTCAGCAACCTTAGGGAATGCTCAGGCTAGAATCCCCTTTTTTTGCGAGAAAATGATATGAAGATAATATTCTCCAAACAATGTCATCATCTGGTTTTAGGGCTGAAATGTCAAAAATGGATGGAACTTCGCATTTCCTGCAGTGTAAATAGTTTACATTTGTGGATCCTGTGTATTCTGCCCCTGTTTGGCAGCTCGAGGAACTGATTCATTTATTTGTCAGGAAAGGAAAGGTCACAAAGTAAAAGTAAATACATTTCTAAAATGCGAATGCGCATTTATCAAAAAACCTCTCTAAACTGTCCCTTTACTCAGTAAACGAATTACATTTTATAATTGCAAAAAAGAACTGCAGAGAACCATATGTATTACACAGTGCTCATAAAGAAAGGTGAAGTCCAGATCCTGAGATACTTAAATGCTTTTGACAACCACCAAACTCCACTGTCCATCAGCCCCCTTTTAAACGGGGGAAATGTGACTTGCTTCATCGCTTCACCTCACAGAAATGCTGCTAGTTTGCATTTTTTCACTTTTGCGAAGGGGCTGCTGGAAAATGAGGTTCCTTGTCATGAATGAACAGGTAAGACTTTATTTAAGAGTTCCATATTGAGGTATAATTAAGACTCTTTCAATAACAAATCAATTAGACATGTATAAGCGGTTGTTAGCCATTTATTACAGCTTGTACAGATACGTTATACACTTGTTGCCACAGGTTAAGGGCTTGCTTTATTAATTGCCTTTAATCTGATCTAATTCAGCAGTAGTGAGCAAATTATTGCAGCATAGTTACTTGGTTTTAAGTGTGCAAAGAAAGGAAAAACAATACAGTACGGCTATCCACTTGTATTCCCTATTATAAAATGGACTACCGCTCCACTGTTTCAGCAGTGTACTCAAGGCGCTAAACAGCAGGAATATGACATAAAAATGCTTTTTGAAACACAGCCAATGCCAAGAGGTCCATAGCACAGTTTGCTCTTGGCCATATGTGAGTCCCCACTCCAGTGGGGGGTTTGATCTTCGCCATGCCCCTTTCTCAGCTGTGGCCCCTCTATCTCTGTCAGCTACCCTCGCTGCGAAAATTGACTGTTTTCTTCTTTTAAAAAACACAGAGTATACTGGCATATTTCAGAGTATCATTGTTTGTGTGCGTGTATGAAAGTATCTATGAAATATAGATACCATCATACACGCATGCAAACAATGATACTCTCACACAAAGACATGGAGAAAAACAATAGAAAGAGCTGTATTGCCAAGGTTACAGTTACAGCTAACCTCAACTTTTTAGTACCATGTCAGAATATTCAACCGAGTTCTTCAGAATCAAAATTTAAGGAATTCGACATTCTACTATAATAGAGTACTTTTGTACTGAGTGCATACTCAGGTTTTACAGCATATACTGACTGCTCAACACAGTTGAGAATGCAGTGGAAAAAAGGACAATAAATAATGAAATAAAAGCAGGTATTATTCAAATGGAGACCTTCTGAATAGCACTTTGTTATGTTTGTGATGCAAACTGAAGACACATTCGTTTAAAATGCATGGGGTTAATGCAGGTGACAGAGACTGTTTCATTCCACATATATACTTTAAGTAGAAATGTGGGACATCATACTTTTTTTGTGTAAAAATTCTAAATTCTGTTCAGCAGAGAGAGAAAGAGAGAGAAATGAGATTAAGATCACCTTTGCATCTGTACGGCTGCTTCTGAGGGTTAACTGTTTGATGACGAGTAAAGATAATTGTGTACATTGACAAACGTTTTGGAATTCAAAGTCTTTTATGCAGAAATCATGTATTAAATTCCACAGTTGAGAAATTCAAAGCAACATTGATGACCGTCTACAATAATGCTGTATGTTTTAGTCTTGGGCTTGTACTTGAGTTTAGATCTCTGTGTCTTTATCTGAGTGGAGAATGGGAGATACAGACTCACTTCCTGTACTCCCTGGTAAGTGTGGAGTCTGTACAGCTGGAAAGAGGAAACTTCAGGTGAAATGATTCTCTCTCAGTTCTGCTCACACCCCAAAAGGTCTCCTCTACTCTGCCACATCAAGGCTATATTACTGCTTAATATCTAAAGGATGTGTGCAGGAATAAATATTAGTCTAGACAAGATTAAAGTGATGCTGGTTTATAATTAGCACAAGGCCCATAGCGAGAGATCACTATTAAATCTTTGCCACAAGTGATTAACTGGAGATGACGAGCGACCTGCCAGCCAGGATAAGGGAAGATTATTCAGTCACACACACACACACACACATGCACAGGCACACACACGTACATACATGCAGATATGCACACATACATACGGATCTATACTAAACACAAACACACACGCACGCACACACATACATACAGGCAGGTATGCACACATTCACGCAGATCTACATTAAACACGCACACACATGCACGCGCACACACATACATACACACACGCAAACACACACACACACGCACGCACACACATAAATATAGGCAGGAATGCACACATTCACGCAGATCTACATTAAACATGCACACACACTCACACATATACAAACACACACGCAAACACACACACACGTACATACATGCAGATATGCACACATGCATACGGATCTATACTAAACACAAACACACACGCACGCACACACATACATACAGGCAGGTATGCACACATTCACGCAGATCTACATTAAACGCGCACACACATGCACGTGCACACACATACATACACACACGCAAACACACACACACACGCACGCACACACATAAATATAGGCAGGAATGCACACATTCACGCAGATCTACATTAAACATGCACACACACGCACACATATACATACACACACGCAAACACACACACACGTACATACACGCAGGTCTGCACACATGCACACACAGCTACACCACACACACACACACATACAGGCATACAGTCTGAGAGAAGAAGAGATCAAGACTGGAAGTGCGATAAACAAAGAGAGTTTGTGCATATGTGCGAGAGAAAAGCTTTTCTTTCTTGGGTAGGGGCATTGTTAATGTCTTTCGTGTCCTTTAGTGCTATTGCAGTACGAGTTCACTTGTCACGCAAATAAAATGCATATGAATTTGAAGCTGAATTTGAGAGACAGCGAGGGAGAGTGCACAGCCGTGGCCTGACAGTGTAGCCAGGAATAAACACTCCAACAGGTGGCAGCCGAAGGGCCAGTGGTCCGTAACAAACGGGGTGTGACGGCGGTGTGGCGATGGACCGATGTTCCAGGAGAGTCCCGCGAGCGATCCTGTCCTACGCGTTCGCCACATCTCTCGGCATAACTTAACGAGAGAACATCGCCGCCCTGCCCCCTGATTGGAGCGCAGATCAAACCCGCCACCCTCCGACGGCTGCCACGGAAACGTCCCCATTAAACCTCTCAGACGGCTCCGTCCTCTGTTGATTCTAATGGATGAGAGCAATTATCCGAGCCCCCCCCTCTGCATTCACAAACAATTTGGAGCACTGGTTTGGGAACACGGAAGAGAGAAAGAGAGAGAGAGAGAGAGAGAGAGAGGGAGGGAAAGAGAGAGTGAGAGAGAGTGTGAGAGAGAAAGGGAGGGAGGGAGAGAGAGAGAGAGGGAGGGAGAGAGAGAGACATCACTGACATCTTAAGGAATTTCACAGGGGTGGCGAATCGAAAGTGATCAGCGGAAGATTTTAATAATTTAAATCGCAGTGATGCACCCAGAACTTTCTAATTAAATTATAAGTCATGCTTGAAAAGCAGAAGAGCATGTGTTGTGGGAGTTTAAATAATTCAGCGGCCCCGTATCCAGTCCCTCTGTTAACCTGGAGACAAGTGCCATTTGCAAAGCTTTTAGATGGAAGCCAGTGGCAGAACAGCAGGATCCTATTCATATTTTTAGCATTCAGAGCTGATATTCAAACTAGCTCCAAAGCAAAAACCTGGATTGCAGTAATTAGGAGGCTTGTGTTGCTGTGCTGTGCACAATGCTCTGTTGTTTTAAACCAAGGTCTTTATGGCAGCCTACAGCTTGTGCAGCTGAACAATGACTTTCTAATGATTAAATTGCTGTCTCTGTGACCTGGATTAAAGAATCTAAGAATTCTTTCTTTTTCCTTCATGGACAACTAATTCATTTGCCCTTGGATGTATGGTGTGGGTGAAATACTCTTGAGGTAAAAGAGGAAGAAGTTCATATTATGCCATCACAGACATGCGCACACACACACACACACACACACACACACACACACACACCCATGCGCACTCACAAAACCATTCACCTCCATGAATCCGACTCTTCTCTATTACAATTTTACCCAACATGTCTGACAGCCCTGGATGTTTCATAGCTTCAGGTTAGGGGATTGAGTCATTCATATTTTCTAAGGCCTCATCTTTTGACCACTCTGTGCCCTTGTGGCATTGTTTCAGCAATGGACATTTGATGAAAACAAAAGATAGTGCTCTACAAAGCTTCTCTTACTGTAAGTCTTGAGCAATGGCTAATTATTCTCCTTACCAATATTCTTTCATGCTTGGGCTGAAAGTCCGCAGGAGACATAAAGGAGGGTTGTATCTGTGTGACTAAAAGGAAATTTCACAAAGTAGAATTACTGAGTTAGCTGGACAACTCCGCTGAGTAAAACCCCGGACCCGCTCTTTTTACTTCAGTCCACGTTCAAGTTTTGGGAGGGTTCCAGGTTTTACTCAGTGCAGTTATCCAGCTAACTCAGTAATCCTGCTTTGTGAAACAGGGCCCAGGAGCAGAGTTAAGAACCTACATTCCCAAAATACACCACAGAGCATCTCCCAAAACAGAGGCCCCAGTTGTGGGGACGTCTGACTTCCTCCACACTAACGACAGAACGGAACGTGTCTCTGAGCTGAGAGCATGCGTTTAAGTGAAAACAGCGCTCTCACCTGCCATCTTCAGACTGTAAAATGCATGAGTGCATTCTGGAGTTGTGATCCCATCGTTTTATTTTAATCATATATTTTCATGTATTTAAATATGTACAGTATATGAATTCAATTATTTTAAATGATCAAGGTCATCCTCTTAACTTGAATATATAGATACCTGCAGTGACTGGTGAATATTTTACTGTAGTTCTCTATTAATGTGGAAGTTGCAGGGCTGTCATATTGCCTCACATTGCAGGGTGTAATGTGATGCTGTAACATTGTTGTAACACATGAATTCACAAATTCATGCATTTAATCTTTATTTAAGGTTAGTAGAGAACCAAGTTCACTTTTGCGTTGACAAATGAAGGAAACATTAGGTTAGGGAATTCTGGGATATCAAGGCTTGTCAATTGAAAGTGAAGATACTTATCACTACAGGCGACTGGGATTCTGGGGTTAACATACAGTACTTCCCTTACAAAAATCAACAGCAGTCCAACAATACTTTTAATGGTTATAATTATTGAATTATTACTGCATCTTTATGCAACATTTTGGACAAACTTGTTTTTTATAATTGCGGTATTACTGTAGTTATTACGCAGTTTCACTACTTAATGTGCAGTACACATGAAATAAAACTATTTTGTTCTGCATTTTAACCGTATAGTGCTGCATTGTACATCAGTAAAACTACAGTATACCTTCGCAGTCACTGTAGTAGTTTTTGTATGGGTTATAGCGCTCTTTCAGTGAGTGGGTCTTTAATAACCACAGTGAGTCTGGACCTTGGATTAACATCAGAATACTATAAAGCCAAAAATGTGAAAATGGCAGCGGGTCAAAAATAAACACAAAAATCCCTTTATGATGTTAAATAAGATCTAATTGTTCTGATCATAAAATAAAAAGAAAGAAAAAAAATAACACTTAAAAATTCCTACATTTCAACGGAGCTGATTAAAGAAAGCACAATGCCTCAGTGACAGGGCCGTATTACTAATTCATTGCAAACAGTGGATTTGGGCGGGTTACTTTTTTTGAAAAATGTTCAAAACTGGCGGCCCGTAATAAAAGCAGTGAGAAAAATTCTCGTTCATTAACATTTAATGGCAAAAATTCTCTTTCATATGAAATACCCAATATAGGCTGTCAGAATCAATCAGGTGTCCCGGTAGGAGACGGCTCGGCGGTGGGATGGGGAGCGCGTCGACGGCGGCGTCGGCGGGGCCCGTTTCCTGTCTGTCACCGCGGATCCGGCGGTAAGCCGACAGCGACGACGCCGAGCTGGAAACGCTTCTGTCACCGCGGCTCCGCCCGACGGAGGGTTCCGGAAAAGCGCCGCGCTATTTTACACGTGTGAGAACATCTCTCAGAGGCACGCCCGCCGCCGCGGAGCATTCCGGATCAGGGCCCCTCTCGGCACGGAGCGCGCCCGTCCGAAACGCGAACTCAGCTCTGGGGACAGTCTGCGTGAGGGATACGTTCTCTCAGACTATCTGGAGCACTGGCTTATAACCGTCACTTAATTTCACTGTTCACTTTTGAATCGCTGATGTTAGAAAATGACAAAAGAAACATTTTTTTGTCTGTCTTATGCCTGTATAATAATGCATTGTATGCATGCATTTATGTAATTTGGGAATGATTTACCCCTTTTGGTGTCTTTTACAGGTCACAAATGACTGGAACACACACTTAGACACATAATTAGTTACTTTTGTTGTGCATATAGTGACAATACTTTAATAATGTTTTTCTGGAAAGGACTCAAGTCTTGCTTACGTCTGCATATAATATACTTGGTTCTTGATTCACAGAGAATGAGTGAATCCTCAGAAGCCTGCCCAGCAGTGAGGCCACCCCTGAATTGCATGCTGTAAGTCTTATCAGGAGGCTCTCACACACCATCATTTCTAATATCCTAATTAATAACTAATTTCAACCCTAATTTGGCACAACTGACTCTACTAATTAGCAGCACAACAAGATCTCTAGCTGTTGAATGAGGTGTGCTTTGTTAGGGTTGGAATGAAAACCTACAGGATGCTAGATCTCCAGGAACGGGATTGGTTACCACTGATTTATAGAGTATATATATTGGGTGGAGTACTGAAACACATACACACACGCATGTACATGCTCATTAGAAATTTTACAAACTTGTTTGTAGTACGTAATGGTGAATGGACTGTAAACACATGCATTTATTTATTTATTTGCTCATTAAATTATTTGCCTTGTATTTGGATTCCTTTAGTTCAGGGTGGTTCAAGTAGGAGCATCACATACAACAGTGAAGCAAGGCGGTGTGACTTTTACAGAGATATGAGGAGAGATTTTAGATTTAAATAGGTATTTGCATAGATACAGATAATTCTAATTTAGATATTTTTTAATATGACAGTCGACAATAATTTATTACTTAATATTTTACAGTAACTTTGAAGCATTTGCATGATGAAAAATAGAGTAGCATAAAGTTAGACTTGACTCGTGGAAACACATGAAACTTTGCAGAACCAATGACTGCATGTAATCCAGAATCCTGAAACCACTGAAGTCATTTAACTACCACCAAACAATGAGCTTCCACACAAAATAATGCAAATGACATAATTAATGCAAAAAAAGAGAAAAAATAACCATAATTTTAGCCTATGAATATATTAGAAATGGGCAGTTTTGAGAGGAATTTGAATAGGTAGAAGTGTGTTAAACTATAAAGTCAATGTGACATAACACCTAGTGGGCATGTATTATTGCGGCTGTATATCATTAGCTGTGAGTTTTCTAATTAGCACACAGGGCAGAATAATGAATAAAACTCCATTAATCAAAAGGTAATATATGTAAAGGCAATATTTTAGCCTTGGGAGAGAATGAAACAGGAATCGTACAGCTCAAAGGAGGTGAACTAACACTGTCTACATAAGAGGATATTGCACTTACACCTCTCTTTACATTTTTATTCAGACTTTGTTCTTTGGCACTTGGACAGTAATGTAAACAAGGCCAAAGCATTTTGGTAGTACTATTAATCGACACATTAATATTGGGACTGAATAGGACGTCTGATAAGCCTGAAAATATAATATTGTGTAATATAGTCCATGCTGCAGGTATGGTTCATTTTGTTTAATCTTGAAGAAGCAGGCGGCCATTTTAAAAACAGGAAGTGGTGTCACTGTAATACCCTGGGAAGCACAGAGAAGGCCAATGGGACTGCACACACACGCTCACACACACCCCCCCCCCCCCACCCCACACACACACACACACACACACACACACACACTCACAAAGTAGCCACAAATATGCCATAGTACAGAAATCTAATGTGACCTTGAACATAAAAAAGTGCAATCCTTATTTGAAAAAAATAAGCTATGCACACAAACGGGTAAATGCAGATTGATCGCATGCAGTGCGGTTGTTGATGTGAACGGTTATCTGTAGGTCAGGAGATATTCCGGGTGTACCAGTGAAAAAATTCTTCCGAAAGAAAAATGTTTTTTGGGGGGGGGGGGGGGCAAGGAGGGGGGGTGGGTGGTCGGGGGCGAGGAGGGGGGGTGGTCGGCGGGGGCGGGGGCACTGAAGTGATCTCATTTCCCAGCCGCCTCCGCGGTCCCCGCCGCAGAGCCGCGGCGCGGTGATGCATTTACACCTCCGATCTGAGGTGAGCCTCGGCGACTCTGACAGCCGGGCGGCGCCCTGCCTCTTAAACACCTTACGGGAGATATAAATAAATCCCTCTGCTCCGGACTCCGCAAATGCATTTTCCTTCAGGACCGCGATTCCGGCCGGCCCCTTCCGAAACCCGGAATATCATTAAGACGTACTCCTGAATTCCGGTTCAGTGGCCCTGTGGAGCTCAATCCACGGCTGAGTTATATTAGACGCTTGTTAAAAGGTGACCGTTCCCTCTTTTTTTGGGCACATAGCATTAAAAGAGCTGGATTTTGGGTAATGACGCTGTGACTGCCACCATATAGAGAGGATGTGCATTGCCACAGGATTCAGGTTCCAAACCCATGAGCCAGCCCTGTTCAGATTTACATACTCAGATATAACAAATCATAACCCAGCTACAAACTTGGGATAACGCTCATTCCTATCTTTATTTAAGCTTGTGTTGAAACCACAACCCGATGAGCCGCATTAAAAAAAATTCTCCCGCAATCCATCTCCAAATCATTCAAAGCCATTTTAATAAGCTGAAGCACATTGTCTTTCAGGAAGAGGATCCAGGGACTGTAAACATAGGAGCGCTAAAGAGGGGTCCTGGATCACTCATCTGGGGGGAAAGGGGGGTGGGGGGCGTCTTCCAAACAGTGTCCTACAAGTGGGCCCACGGGGGCCCCGCCCCCAACAAGCACCCGGCACGCCGACAGGAAGGAACAGCGCCGCAAATGAACCGACCTCAATTTGAGAAAGAACACAAAAACAAAGGGAAGACGCAGGGTTTGGCATTTGGCATCAGCGCTGCATTTCCCCCTGACGTTCCCCCGCGCTTAAAAGGAGACAGCCTTCTTCAAGCCATTTACCATTCTATCTTATCATTTAGCGCATTATGCGGATAATAACCACACATATCAGAGTAGCATTTTTGTCAAGAAGCGTTAGAATCCTTTTATTGCGCTGTTATTTTTCCAGATTAGGTTGTGTTTTGTTTTAAATACGGCGTGAAAGACAACTATAAAAATATGAAAGCTGTTCTTTCTCTAAGCCCTGCCAATCATCTAATCTCCCAACTGCTTATTTCCTTTTTATCAGATTGACTGTCTGCTTGTGTGGTCCTCTGTCTATTTGGGCACTGTTAGCCTGTCAGATTATAATTGTATCTAACACTGGGGTAATATCTGATGAGCACATTTCTTCTTTTGGCAGTCTGTCCACATTTACAATTTCCATATTATGAAAATTAGAATTCAAACGAAACAAGTGAAGAATGAACTACCAAATAATATTATCCTGGTATTATAAAAAATGGCATGCAGGGTGACCAATCCAGTCAGAATGATTCTCAGTCTCATTAGTACATTTAGCATTTTGAGAGAAACTTAAATTTTGTCAGTGTAAAAGTGAGTGAGAGAGAGAGAGAGAGAGAGATTAATCATACAGCAAACACTACAGGTGTGTTGTATGTATTTTGAAAAGCATCGGGGCCCAATGAGGTGGAACAGTGGCTCTCTTCTCTGAAAGCCACGGTGCCAGGTGAAGTGAGAGGAGCAGAGATCAGGATGCAGGGCTTGATCGGAGATCAGGGTGAGAGCAGAGATCAGGGATCAGGGCGAGAGGATAGAAATCGGCCTGAGAGGAAAGGAGAGATCAGGGTGATAGTAGGCGAGGTCAGGGTGAGAGCTGTGAGCAAACTGTACATGCTGTGTGCCATGACATTGGCAGAACATTTATATATGTTATATATATGGCAGTATCTGACAGGATTCTGCTATGCCATGATGCTGAGAAAAGATACTTACAACCTGAAAAGATAATTGTATTGCCTGTAGATGTTGTAGTATACTTGAACCTAGTTCTGGACACTTTAAAAGATAATCTTCCTTTAGTGAGAAGAACATTAAATAAATAAAAAACGGTTGGTCACTTTCATGACTAACAAAACTTGCAGAATTTTACATAGAGTACACCTCAAACAGCCGAATTTTCTTTGCCCTACCCTGGCTATTGGTCAGTGCTACCTGAGGTAGTTCAGAGGCATTTTCAAGACATTTTGTACCGGTAGTGTGTGTGCGTGTGCACGTGTGTGGGTGCGTACATGTGTGTGTTTGTACGCGCGTGTGTGTGTGTGTAGGTGGGAGTGTGGGTGCTGGTAATCAAACTCAAAGGCACAGTTTCTGTTTCTGACTGTCACAGTGCTGCTCCAAGATCAAGCTCACGTCCAGGACATGCCACTAGATGGCGCTTTAATCCTTTAGTTTGACTCCAGGTGTCTCTGACACATTTGAAAAGTGGATTCGAGTCCTTTGCACTGATGCCCGAGTGAACCCTTCACTCTACATTAATTTACCTCTGGTGACTGTCAGCTACTCATGATATTGCCGGACACTGCTATTAATTTCTCCCCATGCAATGTATTCATTTACACCTGATTAGATTACAAGCCATCTCTTCTGAATTATCATCCCCTAGCGGAGTTGCAGCTGGGTTACAAGTGTGTTCGGTACCCAAAGAATGTGTGCTCGTTACAACGGAGCCAGTGAAGCACAATGAACAGTGGTTCCAATACCGGGCAGAACCGTGCACTTACTTATGGCACCATAGACATAGCCAAGGCAGTGATTTTGGGGCTTGAATACCCCCTGAAATTCAGAATATATGCATTAAATATGCAGAAGTTCTTTGTGCAGAGCCTGAAACTCTGTGTCTTTTTGGCTCAGAATTTCGATCCCCATCCCAAAAATGAGTTCCTGTTTACACCACTATATGCCACTGGTATAAATATGATTCATGTTTCTATTGCAAAACTGGGGCTTTTAGCACAGTTTTTCTTTGTAATTTTCATAATTCAAGTGCAAAGAAAGAGGAATGGCCTTTTGTGTATTACGATGCATCACACATTTTTAGAAAGACAAAATAGATTGTATGGACATTAACAGAGCCAGAATTTTTCCTAGATTCCAGTCTTGTTAAGATTCAACCATATAGTACCATACCATACCTGTTACAAGTCTGAAATCTGAAACAATACTAATGATAATAAAAATCAACCAGAAAAACCTGTCCCGTCCTGATGGTGTTAATGCCAAATGTTTAATGTTTAAAATATGTGGTTTTCTATATGTCCATTGTTTATATTCTAAGAAAATGTGAGCTTCTTTTAATCCATGACAAATTGCGGGAAAGGGAATGAAGATATTCAATCCGATGCCAAGATGTTCAACTGAGGTGCTGAGTCGATGGATGTGCGTGCGCTGATTTTAAGTCTCAGAGGCGCACATCCCCAGATCAGCAAAGAGCAAAGGGGCTAAGAGCCTCTTCAGAAGTCAGGCGTGCATCAGAACAAAAAGTGCACAGGTAGGGGTCTCTCTCCGAGATGGACAGGGAGCGAGGGGTGCGGCGAAGGGTGCCGACTGAGGGTGGTGCAGATTACAGTGCTGGGGTTGGGGGGGTCACCCGGGCCACGGTATTTGTGCATGTGGCCCGTTCGCCTTCGCTGTGATCGCTGTGGGTGGACTGAGGCCATGGAGGGATCAGCCCAGGTGACACTGCAGGTGAGGTGAGAATGCAGTGGCTGTCTGTGCTGCTGACCCCCTTAGTGAGTTCACTCTAGTTGTGTTTCTCACACAAACTCACACCTACCTGTTTCTGTACACAGCAAAACGCTCTGTGTGAAATCAACTCTGGGTGTTTTCAATTGTAATATGGTATGTGTTGTCCATAGTGGATATAAAAACTTCAAGAGTTTATTTAATACCGTCAAGAGTTGTTCTAACATGAAGAACTTTTTTTCTTTTAATTCTCACCCTTATTTTTATCAAAGATCGGAATACCCAATTATTTTATTTATCATCACTGCATGGTTCAGACAAGTCATTTCAGACAAGTGCACAGCCTGTCTGAGAACAGCAAAAGTGAGAGGAGGACACTCCAGGTGCAGATTGTGAAGGCTGATTGTATGCACCTGATTGGCCGGAGGAGGCTGTCACTGGGGTGTGGTTAGAAAGGGATGACCACAATCCTTCACCAAGACCCATTCAGCCCCCCCACCGTCTAACTGTATGTTCGGTGGGGCTCTGAAGTACTGTATGGAGTGCAGGACTCTGACATCAGATCTGGGTCTGGAGGAGAGAGTTGTGATGGTCAGATATATGACAGAAGGCAATAAACACACTTGGCTGCACTGTCAGGCATTGCCATGGGAACTGAGAGCAGGAGTAAATTGAACTTTACTTCTGTGCACAACTCCTTCAACTGAATCCTCCTCTCTTTTTTCAACCTCACACACTTTTCATTCGCTAGAAAGAATGATGAAAGTCAAACAGTGTTACTATAACTAGGTAGTTTTTCACTGCTAACATTACCTGTTTCTGGTACATGCTTTAGTTCACAGAATGCAATATGCAATACACATACTCATATATGTATTAATTAATTCCTACAATAAAATTACTCAATGTCAATCAGCAGACAGGGTGCCAGCATGCATTTAAATGTCAGTTATTATCAGGTTATTTTGTAAGTTTGAATATATGAAAGAAAGACGTACAGGTGAACAGTTCTATTCCTGAACGGTTGATGTATGCAGGTATTAGCTTCCACCAATTACCCTGGCTCAATTAGCTATTCAGCAGTATACGCCAAAACTGGATTGCTCAGATTAGATCACAATACAGTGTTTCCAATGGGTACACACAGTCTTCAGTTGTCATTCATGATCTTGTCAAGACATTTATTGAAAATAAAGTTCAATATTTGAGAATAGCGAACACAGGATGCAGAAACCGATACGGCACTGCTTGCATACCTCGCCACTCCTCTTATGGCACCTCTGTTTACTTTTGGGTTGTCTTTCATTCCCAAGGTGGTAACAGCATAATCGCGATCGCCATCCTCCAAGCCAGGGGCATGATGCTCATGAGGGCCTATCACAAGACAGACAGAAACAGCAGCCACGTCGTTAATACCAATTCTCAGCAACGGACGTCCTCAGCGATCTTGACCCCGCGTGCCCCCTCTCAACAGGTTGGTGGTGAACTGCAATCTCACACAGTACAGATGAGGCCTAGGCTCTGTGGGTAAATCCATATTACATGTGTAGAGAGTGGCCCATCTAAGCTCAGACCATCAATAATGAATAGAGATATACAGCTGCAATGGTACACAGTGGTATGACAGTGTCACAGCTTTCTGAAAAGGAACAAACATACACGTT
Source organism: Anguilla anguilla (assembly GCF_013347855.1). Taxonomy (NCBI): domain Eukaryota; kingdom Metazoa; phylum Chordata; class Actinopteri; order Anguilliformes; family Anguillidae; genus Anguilla; species Anguilla anguilla. The sequence goes on along the minus strand of NC_049205.1, from coordinate 15,265,315 downwards.
TGCTGTTTATATCCATTCCAGGACACGAGCGGAAAGCATGTGATTTCCTTTTTCTGATTTTTATGTTCGGATCGAAGTCCGTTCCTTCATACGTGATGTTCAGCCTGTTGGAGTGGAAAAGGAAATCCAAATGGTAAAACCCAACATATGTAGAAAATGGCTACAGTGGTACAAATCAGTCAGTCATGTTAAAATAAAGAGTCAAACGGAAACTGTGGTCTAGCATCCAACATGTTTGATGACAATGGATGTAGCCTGTATTGGGCAAGGATTTCTCCAGTATGAAAAGGGGATAGCTCAGGTGTACAACACTCAGATACAGTTCTGCTGGGCAGGTGGACAGTCAGGACAGACAGGATGAATGCAGGTCAGACAGACAGATGGTAGGAGGGACAGAGATAAGGCCTTACTGACAGGGAGCAGGGATCACTGGCATTTATAAGCAATAAGCAGTTTCTGTGCCCCCGTCATTATAACGCTTCGGGCTACTGTACCTGTACTGACTTTTTTCTGCACTAGTTTTCCACAGTCACGTCTTTAGTTCTGAAGACGAACCAAATGTTTGGAGAAGGAGAATAAAAAAAAAAACTCCCAGAAAATCCCTGCATCAAAACAACGCACCTGTGTGTGTGTGATCTAATCCATTACTCGGTTATTTTCAGGGCAAACACGCCATCCAGACAGCTCTGTAATACCATTATTCTTCATTGAAAAGCCGTGCGCATCTTCCCTCAGGAGACAGCGGAAGCAGCGCCTCAGATGTTTAAAAACGCTCTCAGACACCTGCGCTGCCGAACGCCGGCAGTCTCCCGAGGAGACGGGGAACAACAGCACCACAGAAGAAGAAGCTCCGCATCCAGAGAAGACCCAAAACTTTCATGGATTCTTACAGAAGGTTTAGGGTGGGGATTGGGTGGCAGAGTGTGGATGGGGGGGGGGGGGGGGGGTTGGAGGTTGTACAATATAACTTTTTGTGTAGATTACAGATACATTGTGCCTCAGAGAAGCATTCACCTATGCGCCCTGTCACACTGCTCCGTGCTCCTCGTACGGGAAGTGCCCGTCCCGTCCCTCTGACGTTCGAAAGGTCAGTGTCGTTATTGTTGCTAAGCAACGACGCGGCGGTGGAACTGAGCCTTTCTGTGGCGTCTCACGTGGTGACGGCGTCACTGTGAAGCGTGCACCGGGGGCATAGCTCCCCTGTTTAAAGCGCCTCTGTCTGAACTCTGCTTGAAAGAGATCTCTTTTTCCTGAGCGTCCGGGTTCATGCTGAATATACAATGCAACAGGGAAATTTCTGCAAAATATTTCTGGTCACCCAGACATGAGGACAGGACACTTTACGGACTGGAACAAGCGCGAGACTGGTGATGAAATGGTATAGATTTGGCACTCAAATCAGAAGCTTTTTCACTCATATAGAATTGGAATTTACTGTATTATTATAATTATAAATATGCGCACATTTCGAAATACATAATGTTAAATATGTTTGATGACAATGCATTAAAAAAAATGTTGCAATAATAATGTTGTGGTAAATATGTGCCCATATATTCTGAAGGATTGACAATATCTTGATAATATTTCTATATATATGCTATACATATGGGCAACATGTGGACAGTTTTTCAAGAGCAAGGCACAGGTTTCTGCATTTAAGCCATCATTGATGAACACTTTCCTCAACACTGATGTCACCAAATGACGGGGAAACTGCCATCAACTCTTAAACTCTGCGTTCGCCTGCGGGTCCGCACCTTTGCCCCTCCCCTGGGTGGAGTTTTAGACAGGCATCACTGCACACCAATCCAAGGAAAAGGCTTTATATCGAACCAGGCTTTATCTGAAAGGTGAAGACAGTTTAAATATGAGTCCCTCCCTATACACCGGCAGAATACCCAGCATTCTGTGCACAGCATCTGCAAGTGCCCCCTGCTGTACTTACTGCAGAATATCATGAGGTTGACGCAGCTCTCCTCCTGCGGTAGGCTATACACTATAATAGTCTTACCGTTAAATGAAAAAAGCAAGTAATCTAATTCAGGTATTGACCAAGAATATAACATAGTTTCGTACGGTATGTACAACACGATAAATTACTCAAAAGGTAATTTTAAGTGGGGGTTGAGGCTTGAGGTGTTGAACTGCTCTGGGGGGGGGGATGGAGAGCTATCCGAATGTGTGACAGACATTAAATGGCTCTGCCTCTCAGCTGTGTCAGTCTGGACCGCGTGGCTGGGTGACATTGACCTTTAGGGCTGACCCCCCAGAGCTGTAAAAAGCCGCCTGCGGGGATGGGGGTGGCGGGAAGGGGGGGGGCCTGCAACGGCGCCTGGTGTGAAGGGCTCCTCATTGTGAAAAGCCCCCTCTCAAGTTAAAAAAAAGCCCCACTCTCCTCCCCTTTTCTCTCACCACAGTGGGACACTGGGAGACTCTCTTGCCCTCTCCCTCTCTCTCTCTCTCTCTCTCTCGCCGTCTTTCTCGGGGCCGAAGTGACCACACGTGTCACTGACAGTGATTAAGCAAACAAGTGCTCAATCAATGGCGCACTCAAGCACATAACCAATGCCAGTCACAAGCTATTACGTTCAAAGGCCCCCTTTAGATTCCACTTGAGTGGGCTGACCCTGTGGCAGGCTGCCAAAGAGGCTCAGGATCCACGGAGACGGGCGGCGGGGGTGGGAGTGAGTTCAGCAAGCAGACACGCGGTGACATAATGAGCAACAACAACAACACGCTAAACTTACAAAGGCTAATAACCGCTACTATAAGCTCAGGGACTGCCCCTGTACTCAATGAATGGGGCTTGATTACTGAATTACAGATTACTGAATAAGTAAATAAATAAATAACAGTGAAAATTAGATTTGGCGGCGGGCTCCGCGGCTGGCCCTCGCCTCCCGCCGCCGTCGCGTTAAAGACTCCTCGGTCGCTCGTCCTCGTGCGGCGAGCGCAGCTAATCAGATGAGCCGCCTTCGACGCGGGACGGCAGCGAGCGGAGGGTTTTTAAAAAAGATTTTTTTATCAGCGCCGACGAGGCTAACCGAAGTAAAATCAGCGCTTTGAGTGAAGAGAGCAGCCGCTCCGGGCACGCTGCAGGCAGTGGAGGAGCGTCAGAGGAAACTTGGCAGGCGAACGGGGCCGTCTGCTGACAGCTAAAAAAACGAACGTCTGATGGCTGAGACGCGGGCCCGCCGTCGCCGTCTTTCCCGCGTATTCTCGCTCTCGCCCGGCGCGTCTTAGCCGACAGCTTTCGGCGCATTCGTAAATACCGCGTCAAAGTCTCCATTTATGTCTTCCCGCCATTAGCATTTCTCTTTAGTTCTCTTTGTGTTATTCTGCAATGCGTTCTTCCTTGGGGTCTCTTTAGCAAATACAGAACTCTAAGGCTGGGGATAACTTGGAGCTGGGTTTTGACAGATTTGAACACTTGAATGAAGATTCGGGACAAGAGTTTGTAGATAATCCCCAAACAATTACCCAAACTCCGCCAAGTTGTTTTATTTCTTTTTCCTGTGAGCATAAAAACACTGCATATTTCCTGCTTTGGTGACTGGCTATTTCTGAAATTTCTCCTCTTCCCCTTCTCCACCACTGCTATCTACATTTCCTGCACTGATGTGCACAGGAAGTAGCACTAGTCCCCTCATCCTGACAAACAGATGACATCCCGCATCTTTACACCTTCATTAAAGCCCTGTATTGCTTGTTCAGATTATGTGGATTAATATTACAGTACACAGGAGCTGGGAACAACCCCTGCTACACCCTCATCCTTTATCATCCTTCATCGTCTTTACCAAGCACCAAAATGAGCTGTCAACCTGTAGTACTAAAAAGCCCTCTTGCTTTTTTTAGGACTGGATTTAACTTACCAATACAAACAACTGTATTATTATTATTATTATAATTGTCATTATGCATTAATGAAGCACTCCTCTTCACTCATTTTGTTGATTACTCAACCTGCCAAACTTGAGCTAAGCACTCAAGCTCACACTGAACATAACATTCTCGATGTGCTTCATTCTGCATATTTCAGAGGAAGACCCCCATCCCCCTCTCTCTTGGATCCACACGGTTGCCCCTTGAGAGCCCAAATCCATTTTGAGGACCCCCGTTTTAATATAAACACGCCACACATAAATAATTTACAATTCGCCGTTTGCTGCCGGAGGATTAACTAGCAGTCCTCGGCAAAGAGCATTTAGCATTACGGGGAGAGAATTTGGATATTCTTTAACAGGACATTGATTCACTGCTTAATTTGCACTAATGAAACACAACAGTGCCAAGTGTAGGGTGGTAAAGGATAACAGAGGTGCAGACATTACCTGTGCGACTAGACAGAGAATCACAAAAAAACTACAACCCCCAATGTTCCAAGACCCCTCAATCAAAAAGCTGAATGGTGACTGGAGAGATTGGGCCTCTTCTATTGGTGTGAAACAAAGGGACTTGAAACAGAAGAGCCGAGACTTTGATGGGTTTGAGGAGGCGCCATGTTCCCACTGAGGATCCGTAGAGAAACCGCGCGAGGAGGCTCGCGAGCTAAGAGCGTCAGAGTCGAGCCGGGCTCCTTATCCAGACCACATCTCTAACAAGTGATTATGCGTCCCTCCCCACCTCTCTCTCTTACTCCCTCAGGCTAGGGGGGCTGCCAGACCCAAGCACTTTGTTTGTGTGTGTGTGTGTGTATATATATGTATGTGTGTGTGTGTGCTTGCGTGTGTGCTTGTGTGCATGTGTGCGTGTGTGTGTGCGTGTGTGTGTATGTGTGTGCCACTTCTTCTAGCATTCCATGCCCTAAAACACTAAAAGATGATTAGTAGGCTTTTCTTTTTTGGGTGAACAGCATGCCTGTAAGACTTAGACAACTGGAAAAAAAAATCTGTATGAAATGTTCACAGGGGCTCCTCACAGCAATTAAACTTGAAGTAAGACATAAAAACAGGTCCTTTTGGGCAATGCGTTCCCACCGCAAAGACGCTCTATCACTTTTAGTGTTATATATGCCTTCAGTTGAACTAAATCAACCGGCGATGTGTGCTGTTGGTTATTCCTGTGGCCTGCAGAGCCTGTATTTAATAGTGAAGGTCTGTGCAGAGCCAGGGCGGAGGGTGTCAGAGAGACCCAGTCACGTCCCAGCTGAGTCTGTGTGTTAGGAGAGCCTGAGGGTACCTCACTGCAGACACACACACACACACACGCATATGCGCACACACACACACACACACACACACACACATACGCACACATGTACACACACACACATGTATACACACACACACACATGCACACACACGCACACATGTATACACACACACACACACACACGCACACATGTACACACACACACACACACACATATGCGCACACACACACACACACACACGCACACATGTACACACACACACACACACACACATGCACACACACGCATACATGCACACAAACATACTGCTCACATTCATATGCACATACATGTTTGCATTTTCATAGATACACAACGTGTATGCACAAGCTGTAAATCTATACAAAGCTTTTATGCGAACCCATGTACAGATACACATGCATGGATACACTTCTACTCATTGCATGGGCACACACAGAAATAGCTGCACACACAAATATATTCCAAACGCACACACACGGACAAACAATTACAGATGAACGCCAGAAGATGTAATAAAAAAATACAATAAATAATAATTAAATAAAAATGTCCTCACTGATAAACCTTTATGTCAGGATCTTCACTGATATATAAGTGTGAGATTGAAGGAACACAAGTTTAAATCAAAGATAAAACGGCATACAGAACTGATCACTGAGAAAAGCGTATGGCATATTAAAAGTCTCTCTGATTACACATTTCACTGGAGAATGTCTAGTGCTAATAGACAGACTAAACAAAGCAATTTACAATACGTGTTTCTTTCCATACGTAATGCCTTTAATAAACATTCTGTCACCGCGGAAACCAAATGAACAAAGGCTGAAAGTGGAGAACAGAAATCAATTAAAATGAAGTCACAGAGCCGGCTGGCCAATCGTCCGTGGCAGTTATTTGATATAATATGGTTAATATTTCTAGCTGGGTAAATTAACACAATTTTGCCACTGTGGATTTACTTGGGGGAGGGAGGAGGAAGGGGGAGGGGAGGGTGAGGTGTGGGTTGGGGAAGGTGGGGGGGGTGTGGGGGTACAGTCCCTGGGGGTGTTCTTGGCAGGGTAATAACACCTTTAAGTAAACAATAGCAGGGGCTGACCAGGCACACCCTCCCATCCACACATAGGAGACCTGAAAATAATTAACGTGCTGCTTCATTTGCAGTTATTACCCTCATCCCTCCTGGCCTGCCTCCCTCCCTCCCTCCCTCCCTCTCTTCTCTCTCTCTCTCTCTCTCACTCAGAGAGCTCGGCTCGCGCGCGCCGCCTCCAGAGTCACACGGTTATTCATGTGCGGTCTCCGGTCGTTTGTATTGTGTCACGGCGATATTGATTTAAAGGCGGGGAGGAAGGGCGTCCGGCCGCAGCCGGAGGGGGCGGGCTAAGGGGAAGGAGCTAAAGGTTAAAACGCGGCGCTCCCGGTCTCCCGCATCTGCCGCCTGTCAGACAGCCTTTAGCCGAGGACGGGAACGCCAGGAGCAGCGGAATAACCGGAGAAAACCTGCGCTTATGTTCATCCTGCTCAGCTGTCTCTAAATTGTCACTAAAATTTTCCCAGAAAATTCCTCTTCGGCAAGTCATCTTGTGAGATGAGAGTACAGTGTAGGTGGATTTGCAGTCAAGACAACCTGTACAGTATACAGCTTCCTACATTTTCAGGTTAAACACAATTGCGTCATTTAAAAAAAAAACGTTTCTACATCTGTCTGGAGATGTACTCTAGCATAAATTTATAAAAACCTGTCGGGTTTTAACACAGAAACGCACACACACACACACACACACACAGACACAGACACGCGCACACACACACACACACACACACACACACACGCACACACACGCAGACATGCGCACACACAACAGGCCTATTGGCTGCAGTATTCCGGCAGAAAGCTGCTCCTCCACTTCTAACAGACTCCATAAAACCCAAGGAATTTGGGACCGGGTGCCACTCATCTCGGATGAAGATGCATCGGCAGTTCGTGTGTGACAGCAGCTTATCTGCAGCAGCCGTGACATCAGAACTGGTACTCACTTAGACCCGCTGGGACTGACTGGTGGTGCTGTACTCACTAAGACCCTTTGGGACAGACTGGTGATGCATCTCACACACACACAACTACGCCTGGCTGCTCACCAAGCTTCATGCACAAACTGACCATCTTCTACCTCCTAAAAATAATAATAAATATTAAAATAACCAAATAAATGAATGCACCTCATCCACAGGAACCAGCGGGAATACACTAAACCTACAAACCGGTTAGCACCAGGCCAATAAAAGACACAGTCCACCAGTAATAAGTACGAATGCTCCCTGTCCCTGCTGCTTGTCAGCAATCAGAAATGTGCAGATCTACAGTGCAACTCCAATGAATTACACTGCAGACCTTCCATTGATTTGAATTGATTCACGCGTGTCACTAATGGTTCCACATGACAGACGTAGCACTAATGAGGCCTAAGCATGAGCCATGTATCTGACATCATTCTAATCAAATGCACAGAATGAGGAATACAAACACATTGCTCTAATGAGGCAGTAATAGTATTATTATGAGCAATATTCCGGAATTGATTTCTCAGTTCTCATATCATTTTCAGAGTAGTAATCATTAAAATTAATGGCTATATTTTTTACTCTGAATTTACTTTTTTCACAATACATTTTTCATGATGCGAGACATGTAACGAGCTTCATTCAGACCTGATTCAGTCCACACTGACCACTTCTATGCTGAAAAACTTACACTGACTAGGCGTACATTGGGAAACTAAGGATAATGGTGCGCAGGATACATTGTACAGCTAGTACAGTCACATGGCTGCCTAATTTTGAAAGTTCTCTGAATTTCCATTCCTTCTGGAAAAAAAATGCAGATGTTTCAGTCTGTTTTCAAGATCAGGAGCTCGACGGAACTGTCAGATCTCACCCAGCCTTTTGTGCAGAAAAATATCAGAAGATTATGTAAGCTGCACAAGCCCAAAGCGAAGAAAAATGAGAATAACTTTGAGGTGCGAGACTGAGACACACCACCTATGACTAAAATAAAGGTTTCAAAGTAGAAGAACAATAGCATTACATGTCTCGGGGCAAGACAGCAACCCAGCATTTTTCAATTTGCTTATTTACCTGTCTTCCCCCTTTCATATTTGTTTTTGGGGGTCTCCGGGAGTGTCTGGGGACAGATAGGAACGCAGCACAGTGCTTTGCTCCTTTCATCTAGTCCCAGCTGCTATACCTGGAGAACAGGAGAGCTCTTGAGACCAGGGGGGTATAGAACGAAGGAAGCTCAACATACCCAGGGTTTCTTTGCATTAGCTGGCTTCACGAAACCCAACAACCGCAATCTGGGCTTAACCGATATCGCAAAGATGGGTGTCGACTTGCTAGGTGAATGTTAATTAAGTTCTGTGCGCACTCCCATAAAAGTGGAGGTGTCTGCAAAAACGAGCCTATAGCAGTTCTGCGTGGACCGTAGGCCACTCCAGCAGCATATATATTCCCCCTAACCCATGGAAAAAAGAATGATATGGGTGGACATAATGGACAGATACAAAAAACATTAAGTAATCATAATGGCAAAAAGTAACACGATTTCCTGCAACAAAGCCAGGGATGAGGGTTTGCAAAAAAAAAAAAAGGCTAATAGTGTAATTTTGTTAGTTAATACCTTATTTACCTTGCCACTTCAAACAAATAAATTTACACTCTCACTAATTGTCCTACAGTTATTTCTGTTACCCTTCTTGCAATAGGGATCACAATCAAACTCAGAGGGAGAACAACTGCAACCAGCAGAACTTTAGTGTGCATACCTCTACAGCTCAGACAGCGCAGAGAAAGTCCAGTTCACACAGATCACACTGGGTTAAAACTCAGATCACCATCAACTGAAACATAAATATAAATAAAGAGAAGAACGTGTACCCTTTAAAATATGCAGACAGAATGTCAGCTTAAATACTGATATTTTTTCAGATCATGTGGACAATCATTTTGCCCAAAAATTTAAAATGACCAAAAATAATTACGGTTTAAATTATTATTTCAGACAATTTATACATATTTATTCACATGGCCAAGGAGAAAATTACTTTCTGATTTATGCCAAATTTTCAGTTGACCTGCCCATGGCAATCCATATTATAATTATATTACTTCAATATGGTAATATAACTACCTCTATGTTAAAATGAAAATACAACACGACGAAATCAAGCAATTCAATATAGTTAAGGCAGAGTCAAACTGCAGTATACATGTTAATGGTTTAAATATTGGGGTGGGGGGAATGGGGGGGGGGGTGGGTTCAATGCATCAGCAGCCCCATGAGGGGAGGACAAATTAAAGTCCATAAAAGCCCTCATTAGAGGAGCTACACTCCTGGTCCGGGCATCCTCCTCCATCACATTTTATCGTCACATGGCCAAATTGCAAACATTAAGACCGCCAGCATTGTCCCTGGATATTGTCCGCTAATTCCTGCTGATCCTAATTGTTATGTTTTAACACCATTTTTATATCACATTCCACCAAAAGGCATTTGTTTCCTGGAAAGAATTATGCCCTATGCATTGCAGTATGGCCCGTAGTTAGCATGGCGGTGGTGGGTAGGGGGTTCTGTCAAAACATTTCACAGGAAAAAGTCCATAAAAGGCTTTACTAACACTAAAAGCAATGATCACAACAATGGCTTTAGGACCAGACCTCACCCACCCACAATCCTAGTAATCCGTTCAAATCCCTGATCATTTTCACCAGGATGATAATCTTTCAATTGGTTGCTTCTAATGAGCAGCTAAGAGTATTGTACCCCACAGGAATTGCAGTTTCTAGGGACCACCCCATTATGCCGCCACGGTGTCTCATTCCACTGCTTTCACAGTTTAATTCATAAATACATAATTCATTAATGCGAGTCTATGTAATCAGTGGCATGCTTTAGAAGTTAAATAAAATGCAAGCACAGCATGCGTGCATCAGGACCAGCGGTGAGTTGCGAGCCTGAAATAGAGCTGGCAGAAATATCTGCTTTTGCTTTTATTTCAGGTGATTAGCAAGCGACACGCTGCCAAACTGAACACATTTTGATCTGTATATGCTCTTTCTGCTAACAGAGCTGAGCCTTAAAATCGGAACCAGCTTTCTCATAATGGCTCAGGACCTCTATACTGTATATCACTGAAACTTGATAGACTTCTCAAACCTGAATTGAGTTTACTTAATAATCATGAAGGCGTTAATTAGTGGTAAAAGTTTAGAGGCGAGAAACAATCCCGCCAACTGAAGGCCTAGCTTCAGTAATGATGATGACAGGCCTCAAATGGTGACAGGCCTTCATTTTCTGCTGAGGTTTTACTGGGTTAGAGGACTTAATTCCACCCTGTTAGATGTATGCTGTACTGATAGCAAGGTGAGTACTCTGGGGCCCTCACTGTAAGAAAGAGAGAGCAGAACACTCTGTTATCCTCACTGTGAAGAAGAATGGGATACTGATTTCAGCACGATGGAAGGAGAAGACAGGGCACTCTGATATCTGATATCTGCCCTGGGGGAGGGAATTGGACACTGATAGCCACATAGTGGGAAAGAATGGGACACTGACACTAGCACTGGCAGGGAAAATGGGACACCCTGATATGTGCAATGTGTAAGAGTATGGGATGCTGATATCAGTACTGAGTGAGGGACACTTAAATTGGCAATGTGAGAGGGAATGGGACACCCCAGATATCCACACTGTGTGACTGTATGGGACACTGATATCAGTACTGAAAGCCAATGGGACACTGCAATTGGCACAGTGAGAAAGGTGGGGTACTGATATCCACATTGCAAGGAAGAATGGAACATGGCACTGGACTGTGAGCAAAAATGGGACACTCCTTCAACTTTATTATAAGAGAGAATGGGACATTTTTGCCCACAGACTCAGCGCAGCTATATGGGGCGTCCCATTTGATTATATGCATCCTGTAAATAAAATACATTTGCCATCAATAACGGTGAAAATATCTGCTGAATCCCCTGAAATCCCGGGCATTAATAATTGAAAGTCTTGGGGGACATGGGCTTTGTTGAGAGCGAGAATGGCTGGGGGAATGTTTAATATGATCTATCTCCACGCGCAGCCACGGCAACAGCGTTCAGCATGACCCTGAACACGCAGCCGGCTTCACGTGTTATTATGGTCTGCAGCAAACTTTAAAAGATCCCATTAAAGGGGGTGGGGGGGGGGGGGGGCGCGTCGGCTCGTTAGCGCGTCATTTGCACGGCAAACCTCGGCTAATTACTCGTTGACATTTTCGATTACATTTACATATAAAACATTGTGGAGTGAAAAACAGCCGGCCCTTGTGGGGAGGAGAAACTCTGTTCCCTCTCAAGAGGATATGGAGCTCAGTCTCCCACAGGAACCAAAAAAAAAGGGAACGCGCGTAACATCTTATTTTATTTTCGCTGCCTTTTGCTTTTCCGCGTTTTAACTCAAATTCCAACACAAACCGCATTCTTAATGATTATTTGCTTTGAATTATTAATAAACGGGTAATAACTTTATAGGCCTCGAAGTTAGCGAGCTCACAGAAGCGCATTCTTTCAAGAACAACAGGGCATAGGGAACTTCTGAGGAGCTAGCCCTAATTTAAATCAGGTTAGGAGAGAAAACACAATCGATTCCAGTCTTTTCCCTCTCCGCGCCGCTCGCCTCCAAAAAACATCTTTTTTTCGCCTCCGCATCCCCAAAGAGCATGGAGAGAAGACAGGGCTGTTTGAGGCTCAGTCAGTTGTTCTTAATGAGGACAGACAGACGTACAGACAACCTGACATTTGATGGATCAGGTGGTGTCGATCTCCGCCAATCTTTCGCTCTCGGTTTCAGACGCGGTTCTGTTCGCACCACCAGCTCGCACGGCACACCAAAGTCATCCGAGAGCACGTCCGGCGTGAGAAGACTTTTAAAAAAATAACACTGAATTCCTCAAAACAAAAATTCCCTCTGAAAACACAAAGACTTCCAAACAGACAGACCTGAGTCAAAAACATTGCCCTTCCTGGCTTTCATTTAATTTCACTTTCGACAAAAAAAAAACTGCAGTATTTTTTAAAGATCATAACAATTCAGATATATATTCTGCTAATGGCGGTATAATGACATTTGAGTGACTCATGGACTCTCCATCACTTTCAAAAGCAGATCCACGACAAAATGACAACCCCAATTCTGAAGCATGAAAGAGAACCTGACCTGTATCTACATTGTGTAGGAGATCAATAGAGCCATATAGTAGAAAGGGAGCCAGACTGAGGGATGTGACTGAAAAAACATCAGCAGGGCTTTATTATTCCCGATTCCTCATTTGACACAGTTTGATCTTTCCGCACATCTGTCTCCGCATCCCAATCCTGAGCTCTTCCGCCGGAATTTGTTTATAGATCGATTGATCAAAGGCTTCGCTTCTGTCTCTTTGTTTGTTTCATGTAAATATGCTGAGGGGCAGTTTTTATTCGTTTCAGCTTTCGGCAGTATTAAATGAAGGTAACCTGCTCGAATAGGCTCCACACAACGGACTGTGAGATTTTCAGTGTCTTAATATGCCCATCTGATCAAGGAACCATTACCAATATTTGGTATAGAGATCTGAGCACAGTGCCTCTATACATTTGCCCACTGGTCTTGTTTATCAGCACAGAACTGTATACCATGAAAAGTAACATAGACAGTTATGCAGAGATGTTAGCTTCTGACTTGAGAGTGAATTGACAGGAAATAGCCTCTCTCCCTCTGAAACAAAACTCTTCTCACGAATTTGAAAATGATCAGAAGAGATGCGATCCAGGGATATCAAAGCACCAGAGGTCAGTAAACAAGTTTAAAAGATTTCAACTAAAGATCAGAGGCCGGTGGAAATGAGGCGCTTTACTCACACTGTACTCGGTGTGTACTGAGTGTGTACTCAGTGATTTAGTCCGATTTATAAGAATGTTTCTCTTCACAGTTGACACTGATTGGGTTGTTAAGTGGCTGTGAATCTGGAGAATCACAATATCTAATATAATGTACCCACATAACCATGCCTGATTCTGTCACCCTGAATTTGCAGTCAACTTCCCAACCAGGTCGGTAGGTATCTTTGAACACTGCTCAGGTTTTTCAGCACAGTTTACGAACACTGCTTAGATACTGGGATTGGCATCATCCTACTTCTGTGTCTCTATATCCATAAAACAAAGCAAAACAATTCAAAAAATAATAAAAAAGAACACCATCACCGCACATTCAGATTACAACACCTCATCCACAGCTGCCCCACCCTTATCATTAAAGCAGCTGGCTGTGACCTGATTTGTGAGTTCCTGGAGTGCGCCGCACATCGAGCGATCGATCGGTTCCCATGCGGCGCGTCTCTGAGGCTCCTCCCCTCCTCCACCACCCCCCTCCCCCCTTCCCTGCCTCGTCACGTCCGCAAAGTTCAGAGAGGCCGCGTCTCCTGTGACCTTATCACCACATCACACGGGCTCCAAAGATGGAGGCCCCGAGACCCGTCGCTTCCAGGGAACCCATCACCACGGCAACCTTTTTCCTCAAATGTGAACAGAGCCATCACGGTGGAGGTGGAGCCGGACATGGGCCTCCTGCATCAATTCAGACAATGGAGATGTATGCCGGTGCTTCACGTCTCCGGACGACTCTGATATTAGTCCAGGAGGGCAACGCAGGGTTGCTAATCTCCGCCCCACATTAAGAGGCCTCCATTTAAAATGCTCACACACTTGTTCACTCCAGCTGGGAGAGTGAGTAATGAGCCAATCAATCACCCGAAATGGTGTTTAGGTCTGTATCTCATGTGGGGTCACGGACCTATAGAAAATTAAACCTGCCCTGGCCAGAACCTCCGGAACATGATATATACACGCCTGCCTTGAAGAGACTCAGATATGTCTCTATAACTCTGAATGTAAATTGCCCTGTAACAAGAGGTGCTCTCGGGGTGTACAGGGGGTGCATCGAGGGGAAAGCTGGAATCAGCATGAAGTGGAATTCTGGCTGAAACTACACAAGAAAAAGAACATGTCTTTTAATGAAGCACCCAGTCCTCGGCCATCATTTTCAAAGCACAGAAAGATTAAAGTCAAAGGACTCTCCCAATGGCTTCAAGTCTGTGCTTCTTTGAAAAACACCCCCAGTGTACAAAGCTTTTTTTTTTTTTTCTCCTCAACCCCATCTTTTTTTTTCTTTTTTTTCAAATAACTGAAGCTGCACTTTAGCCACCAAACCTCTCCTGATGCGATCATTAAAATGGCACAGGCAGGAGCTTCCTCCACGGTTGCCAGAGCTGCAGAAACCACAGAGAGGCTGACTGTTTAACTGCAACAGACACCTTTTCTCTAACTACAGAACCGACGCACACGTGCACACACAATAAGCTGAATAATTAATGGTCCCTAGGCTGCACATGTTAAGAACAGAGGAGGTGTGCCAGTAGCATTTTCACTTCAAATTTGTATTGTCTTTAGTCTTGTCTATTCATCTGCATTTCTAACACCTGCTTCAGTTGGGCATGCGGTGCAGTGCTACCCTGGAACAATCTTTCATCTTTATACTGTTACTCAAAAAAAGAGAGAGAAAAAAAAACACGCTTCCAACAGATCATTAGCTACCGAGAAAACAGGACACCAGTTCGATAGCTCGACACTATCATATTTTTTTCTTAGCCTGCTACAGTTAACCTTTTGTTGGATCTTTTCAACATCTGAAATATTTTTCAAAACCAAAAAAATCACTCGATGCAGGCTTAAAAAAAAAAAAAAAAAAAGTAAATCCACAACCACACGCCACTGTTCCCAACAGAGTGGGAGTCAGCGTGTGTCTTTATTGATGGTGTCGAGAGTGTTAGGATGAGGGTGCACGATTCTTGTATAATTTATGCTGATCTTTGTGCTTGCGTAATTGCATGTTATGAGTACTGTATATTGCTTACCTGTAAAGCGTCTCAGTCAATATGGGTGTGAGAGGAATGGAACTGGCCCAGTTGACATAGGCAGAAAAGTAGTTGGGAAAAATTTGAATGCGTGTTTTGTTTAACTGTATTTGATAAATTGGTTAATAACATTTGTGCATTTGACTTTTACTTACCTTGTTTTGATGTCGATTGCGGTGAGTGGATTCCTGGAAGGGAAAAACACGAAAAAAGTTATTGGTGAAAAAATGAACCCCTTTGGGTTCCTGGCAATCATACGTATTTATTTCACTTTAGTGTATTACACATGTTAGGACTAGTGTGTTACTGAGGTATGCACATGATTGGAATAAGGAAACAGGATTTAAAAAATCAGTAGATGGAGCATCATGTGATGTGAATATTTGATTATGGAACTACTTGTCTCACCATACATAAAACCACAGAGCATGTAAACGATCCTTGCCTGTATTGTGCAAATGTATATGTATTACTGAAAGAAAAAGTGTCATAGAGAGTATAACCCATGGCAAAGTTTTGGGAAAGAGAACATTTCACCATATTTTATGCCAGGCCCAAATCAGGGATATCAAAGACTAAGTGCCATTTTTTTATTCAACAATAAAAAATATTTATTTGTACAAGCCTCCTGAAAGTAACGTGCTGTTGGCAGCACATGAAAAGGTACAATTCAGAGATACATAAAAGAGATAAGAATAAAAATGCATGACTTACAGCAGATAATTTTGGAAAAGACATTAGAAACCAATCCTTTAATTGAATCATTGTAACAATATTATCAGAGAGCACAGTATGTCAAATAATTGCTATTTTACTGATTCTGTGCAATTACTTATTAATAAAACGGGGCTTGAGGTTTTATATCTAATGAAGTTTAATTATCAAACCTCTAGATACTATACAAACTGCTGTACAGGATCCATCAGGAGAAAACATACTACATTCTCTAATTGCCAAGTAGTATGTAGTTTCTGACAAAGTAACTACAGTATGCGCACACACACACACACACACACACACAGGTAGGTAGGTAGGTTAGGACTCACTAACACTTTTTGCAGTTTAGGAACTACTTCGCATTCCTCCACATCACATGTAATTACTTCAGAAAGACCGTGACTTCTAATCTACCTGCTATATATTCCCCTATGGATTCCAAACAATCGGCACTGTGAGATCCTAGTGACAGGAGGCAAGTGAGAGACAAGTGGCAGGCACCATTCCTATGGATAAAACCCCATGCCACACATTCAAAGCCATTACTCTCTTCACACTATCCCTACAAACACAAACTGAAACACGCTAGAGATCAATGGGGCTTCTGAGATTAGTTTTCAGCTGTTTTTCAAAAATGACACTGCAATGTTAATTTGTCTGTGTGGTGATAAACGTGTTTAAAATCAGACTGAACGTCAGTCATATTTCTAATGAGTGCTGCGACTGTGCAAGCTAAACTTACTACATTATGAAATTGTGTACCAAGTGTATCCAGACAAAAGTACTTCAAAAAACAATATTAAAAACACTGATGGCCTGCCAAAAAATTGGTGGCCAACTCTGATGGGCGTTGAAATTAAATAATGGTGTCACAGTCTTAAAGTCAATTACAGTGACTGTGAATTTGATGTCATTGATGTGGTCATTGACAAAATAAAAAAATAAAGAAACTGGGCTATTATCATATAAATTTATGCAATGCCTTAATAACATATGACATATGAATGGATCTTTCTTGTCTGTATCACGGACAAGGATGGTGCATGACATATTTGTTTTTACTTGGTAAATGGTAAATGGTAAATGGACTGCATTTATATAGCGCTTTTATCCAAAGCGCTTTACAATTGATACCTCTCATTCGCCAGAGCAGTTAGGGGTTAGGTGTCTTGCTCAAGGACACTTCGACACGCCCAGGGCGGGGTTTGAACCGGCAACCCTCCGACTGCCAGACAATCGGATATACTTATGTGTATTGTTAAGCAACAGGATTTGCACATGCACAAAAATGGCTGTGATAGCTATGATTTAAAAAAAATCCAAATCTTGGTCAAAGAAATTTCTTTGATTATTCTTCAGCTATGTTCTTTCATATGATGATTTCACAGCACATGCTGTAAAATGTATGCTGCTATTTACTGCGAAGAAAAAATGAACAAGATTGTAAAAAGTTGCCTAAATTATTAAGTGAGTGTTTGGATTCTGAAGGAACTCTACAAAATAGCACTAACATTAAGCAGTAAATCCTTCTATGCTGGCATTATATGCTCGGGATATGTCCTGAGAAAATAACTGACTGTATTTTGAGATGGCCATGAGATATGCATTTTATTCACTGAAAATGGGAAGATTAGGCTTCCAGAGAAAGTCCAGAGAAAACTATTGCTCCTGACTCTATCATAAGGCATTTGTTTCGGGAATGTTGATCACACGTGTGTAAAGAGCTGCTTATGACATGATAACCAGAGAAGTCCACTTCACCACCCCAATGAGATTTGAATTTCTTGTCGGATTACCTCTGATGTTCTTGTGATCTGTAATTGACAGGCTTTGTGTATGCTAACATCCACTAAGGCTACATTAGAACGCCTCATCTGATGCAAGCTAATTTTACATTCTGATGCAAGCTAATTTTACATTTCTAATTATTGTAAAGCAGCAGGCTTAAACAGGGGGGAGGTGACAATGGAATTAACTTCCTAACTTATAGCAATTCTCTGTGGCACAACCATCAGATACTCTGTTGGTCTGAAATTAATGCTAATTTTATTCTTCCATCATTAGCTATTAAGATTGCAGCTACATAAAATACAGTTTTCTTTAACAATTAGACCTTAAAATGCTGAATATTAATCAGCTGGGGGGCGCTGGTGATGAATATTTAGGCTAAGTAACTGAAAACCATGAACTTGTTTCATTTCTAATAGGGAATGTGGGATCGCAGAACGTTTCTATTGTAGATCTTCAGGCTGCAAGGCCTTTGGAAAAGATTGATGAAATAACAGAGTTCATCTTTAAAATCACAACTTATATTTCCCATGACAAACCATCAAACTCTGAAACCAACCGGCTTCCAGCATACAGTTATCTATACTTCCATTTGTGTGTATTCATGCATGCCCCACCCATGCAGTATTTTGTGGAACATCCATGGTGCTGAAAAATTGGGGAATGTTTATGTGACAAACCTGCCAGTGAGCACATTTGGGAATCTTTGAAAAACCATTTTTTAGCAATTAGATCTGGAGGTTGGTTTCAGGACTCAAAGAAGTGCTTTATGGCTAATGGAAGACTTGTGGTTAAGATTTAACAATATTAAAACCTTAAAACCAAATTTATTTGAAATTACTGGCAGAGACATTCAGCAGCAAGGGGCTGACTGTGTCTCACATGGACCTCAATTTCCTGCCCCAACTCCCAATATCCTGTCTGAGTACCTGCCCTTCTCTCCCATCATCCTCTCTGAGGACCCACCCCTAACTCCCATCATCCTCTCTGAGGACCCACCCCTCACTCCCATCATCCTCTATGAGGATCCACCCCTAACTCTCATCATCCTCTCTGAGGACCCACCCCTAACTCCCATCATCCTCTCTGAGGACCCACCCCTCACTCCCATCATCCTCTATGAGGATCCACCCCTAACTCCCATCATCCTCTCTGAGGACCCACCCCTAACTCCCATCATCCTCTATGAGGATCCACCCCTAACTCCCATCATCCTCTCTGAGGACCCACCCCTAACTCCCACGCTTAAGGACACCTTGATACAGAGATGGTTTGATGGTCCTTATGAAAAACATCAATATTATATGGGTTTTTAAGGAATGGGGTTATTTGTATAGCAATCAATGAGTCAATTCACAGATAGAAATGATGAGGAATGCAGAATGACTTAAAAACGTAATATTGCATACTGATTTTTTATCAATTTTATTTTCAGCTGTTTATTTTTACTGTTTTATCATACTCAAATGTAAAAGATTTAACTTTCTTATTTCACTTTTAATAGCAACAAAATGAATACAGTATATAAGCAACCTTAAAAATATATTGATATGCTGTGAATTAATGCTATACAATTTTGTAATCTTAAAAGCAGTAAAAGTGGTACAGTATATTAGCAATGTAAAGTTATTAATTTACTATTATTTAATGCCATGTAATCATTTTTGCAGTCTCGTTAGAAGTTGAATTAGTACAGTATATAAGCAATTATAATAAAATTACTGTTGATCCATGGTATGTGATCGATATCTAATTTGTGATTTTTAAAAATAATTGGTACATAAAAGACATAATACATTATAAGACAATTCTAGCATTGCTCTTCGAGCCAAGGTGAGCAGCATGTACTACAAACCTGATGTAGAGTGCAAACCATCCCACCTCCAAACACACACAAACACAGATTCCCAAAAGGCACAAAACAAGATCAGGCACAAAGCGCTCTCTCTCACACACACACATACAGAAGCAAATATAGCTCAGCTGAACTTTGGCACCAAGGTGCCAAAACAACTGACAAAACTTTAACTGATATTAATGCATCCAATCACTACTTCTGTGGCCCTTGCTTACCTATCTAATGAGACCTTCTGATGTATTTTCATATTTTGCTCCCCAGCCAGTTTGTGAATCTCCCTGGGAAAATCTCCTGGAATGATTTGCATGAGCGATATCTGGAATGATGTCCAAAGAAACAAAACATAAGGAAGGAGGGAGGGAGGGAGGCAGAGAGAGAGAGAGAGAGAGAGAGAGAGAGAGAGAGAGAGAGAGAGAGAGAGCTGTATTGTCTGATCACAGACCACTGCTACCTCCAGCAGGTCAGCTCTCCCTCCCTCCAACAGAACCGAGGAGGGAAAAAAACAGACAGAAATAAGAAAATAAAAATAAAAAAGAGAAGAAAAGCAAGAAAAGAAACCAGTGCAGACCTGCTGTCTCGTCAGGTTGAAAAATGCTCAGGTGATGCTGCCAGCGAGTTTTGAAAGTTTGAATGAAGTCCAAGCCCTGGCCAGGCACAGAACAAAGCCCAGCACCTCCCGCTCCAACAGAGGACGTGATGAGACTGAATGGCTGATGAGATCCACGGCTCCACCGAGCCCAGCTTTCTTATTCATCTTCATAATTAATTCAGCAACGTTGATCATTTCATTAGATTCTTAGTTTCCAAGCCGTATCAATAAATTATGCTGCTGGACCAAGGCAACTGTCTGTGTGCACATGCAATGCACAGACATGCTCTCGCACACACAGACACACACACACACACACACACACTCACGTGCACGCACACAGGCGCACACACACACACACACACACACACACACACTCACGTGCACGCACACAGGCGCACACACACACACACACACACACACACACACACACACGTGCACGCACACAGGCGCACACACACACACACACACACACACTCACGTGCACGCACACAGGCGCACACACACACACACACACTCACATGCAAGTACCAAAGCAAAAAAACGCACCACATGTGGACACATGCATGCATACACACACCTGCACATATTTGCATACATTCCTACACACCCGCACCCACACACACACATGCATGCATGCAGACACACACGCAAACACGCACGCACACACACACACACACGCACACACACAGAAATAATAAACAAGGATCCAATTAATGACACTTGAGGAAACATTGGGATTTCTCAGGTAAATAATAAATATCACCCTTCTTTCTGGCAGGTGAGCCTCACTAGGGCCCTCAGCCAGAGAGGATGAGCCCAGTGTAACACACAGCCACCCTGCAGCTGTAGAGGCTGGAGCAAACACACTTATTTACACACTGTCTGCAAGACTTTGTGTTGGGAACATGAGGGATCATGACATTTGGAACTGACAGCCCGGACTTCATATTAATTCAGTCCAGTTGGCTGTATAAATACGCAAAGCTGTTCATGCTGTTAATTAAATTATTATAAGACAAATTCACTTGTGAGGAATGGTCAAAAAAAATAAAAATAAATAAAAAATAACGAGAAACTCCCTGGCAATAACTATTGAAATATTCATTCATTTTAAAAGAGACTGCTAAAATATAATGACAAGAACTACATGTGTAGGGAACATCTTCTCTATTTCTTCTGGCCAATTCCCTTCATGAGAGCGAATAGCCAATGTCTGATGTCTTTATTGAGAGATCAAATACATTCACACATTTCACAGCCTTGCTTTACAGATATCCATTAGCAGATTTATTCATATTAACAATTGAATACTCTACTGTATCTTAGGTATTTACATGAATGTATTACATATAAAATTACCTTTTCTGCACACACAAATGTGCATACACACCCATACACCATTGTAAGGGGAATTTGTAAGAAATGTATATTTTCTTATAACAGGACTGGTAAAGTACAGGGGGCAGTGAAGCCAGAAAATCTTACCTGCTTCCAAAATATTCTTCTTACTATTGATTGCTCAGTATTTGAAAGTGAGCTAACTTGCATCATTTCCAAGGTCAATGTTGCAAAGAAAATATCTGTAGTAGTTATATTTACTTTGTCAACTAACTTTCTTTCTACTTTTGTAGCCATAAAATTTGCTATTAAGGAACTGCTGACACAATGAGCTTAACCAAGAATGTAGTGTTTACACTGGTAAGAGGATACAGGACCACAGACCAACTGCATAAACATTGTTCAATATCTACTTAACATATTTAAATAAAATTAAATTCCTGTTTTCACTTTGAGTCAATGTATGAGTGTTGTGTTGTCTTGTTGCACTGTAAGTGTCTTCCCACCCCCCTCCCCTCAACAAAAAGTATCTACAGTATCTAAAAGCAAATACCATTCATTGGTTGTTAAATGCTGTGAAATAAAGATCTGTATTAATTTATAAGAAACATTTATTTTCATTAAATAATGCAAGTTCATTGTTATGTAAAATATTGAAATAAATATGTGTGCTCAAATAGTTGTTCACTTTGAAATACCTTACTGTGGTGTGCGCTTAAAGATGTGCGCTTGATAATACCACTGAAGACTGGGAAATATAGATTGGTGACCTGTCTGGGGTATATTCCTGCCTCTTGCCCAATGCAATCTGGGATAGGCTCCTTTAACATATAAAATGTATGGCAAATGTATATAACATGTATGGCAAATGTCCTAGCACTGTCCTAATGTAGGCAGCAGACTTAATAAAACTGATTTTTGAAATAAATTATCCTAAATCCTAAAAAAAACACATTTATGACATTTAACTATATATGGGTGAACAATATAACTGGGTGAAAAGGTATTGTATCTCAGCAGACATTCTCAAATTTACTAAGGGACATCTCACAGGACATGCTCAATATAGCTGCGTTATAATCTCACAGGACATGCTCATTATATAGCTGTGAGATAATCTCACAGGACGTGATCAATATGCTTCAGAGATATCTCTCAGGAAACGTTGAATCTGACTGCGATACGTCTCCCAGGACGTGTTCAGTATGAGCGGCAGATCTCTCGCTGGACATCTCCGATACCCCTTAAGAGACTCTTAAGGCATTCTGTGTGTTCGCAGAGCACTCAAAGACTGCGCTCATCCTTTCACTCATGAAGGAAATGCGGGATAAAAAGAGTGAAGAGAGAGAAGATAAGAGGATAAGTGAGAGAAAGTGGGGAGCGGAGGATGGGAGGGGACAGGGGTGCGGGGGACGGGGGGTGGGTGGTGTTGGTGTTTGGCACGTCCAGAGTCACACGCCGGAAATTAGCCTCTCGCCACGTTTAATAGATGGCGTCTTTTGTGCTCAAAGGCACGAGATCGTTCTTCAGATGGCAGCGGGGGACGGAAAACAAAGTCAGGCTCCTTGTAATGGGGTGCAAATTGAATCAGGTGTCTGCTCCTCTTAAGGAAATGAAGTGCCTCTGCAAGGGGAGGGATGGGGGGGGGGGGCGTTCTCTGAGAGGCGAGCCCGTCGACATTGACGGATGCGGGGCCGACGTCTGAGAGGCCGAGGGGAGCGGGACAATATCTGCGTCCAATCCCGGGGCCGATATTTCACTCCCCATCCCAACATATCCCGGGCCCCCCCTGGGAATAGCATTCATCTTACACACGGGCTATTACAAAATGCTTATTTCGACATACATTCCGCAAATGATGACAGCTAATGGAGAGAATGTTTTATAAAAGTGGTATTTTTACATACCTCCCTTGATTGCGGTCATTATTCGGTAGTGATAGATTATTCCCAGAATGCCCGGCGTTCGGTGAAAACGTGTGTTTCTGATCCAGCGTATGTCTTGTACTTCGCAAAGTGAGCGATATTTACTGCCTTCTCATTTCTGGGTAAATCAGTTTTATTCAATAATGCAGAAGTGATGTGGAACTCAATTGGATGACAAACACATTCTGGCTGACCTGTCAGGTCCCCTTCATTATATTAAAACAGAACAATGTGAACGTCATCTGAAATGACATTTCAGCCTCCACACAAATCCATTTTGCAAATTCATTATTAAAACAACAGACTCCGCTATTATCCTCTCTATTTAAACTTCATTTATAAGGGTACTATCACTGCCATTATTAACATCTAGACCTTGGTGTTTAACCTTCATGTGATCAGACTATACTTGTATTTCATTCTCAGTTTACACGGAGCTTCATCTCCACTGCTTTTCATTATGTTCTCAATTAGCACATACATACACAGACAATAGTGGAGAGTTGTGTGAATTGTAATGAAGCTAATTGGGACAGTTGACTCACAAAGTGGCTCATTAATGCTATTGTAAAATAATATTCTCTGGATTTATATGACTGCAAATCATACAGGATTGCAACACTCGAGAAATGATTATCTTAAAATCACAAGCCACTTAATCAGTATTATAAATAAACCCCAAAGATGCTGACATCAATGTCATAATCCTTGGGTCAAAATAGTTATCTTGAGATATCAATTTCGATAATGCAGAAGAGCAGATCGAGCTAATTGTGTTGTGCTCAAAAATGCTAATAAAAGCCTCAAAAGTATGGCTTCATAATGGCTCTAATGATACATGTATGACAGTGGGAGGTGTGGAAGCTGCTCCTGTAAGAGATAATGGTGGTGGCACAGAACGGTGCAGGAACCTGGTAGCCCTGAAAAATTGAATTCTGTTTGTGTATGCCCTTTAAAGTACTGGAGCAGCACAGAGCAGGAAGACTAGAACAAAGATCACTTAAACCTCGCGCTCCGCTCCCCTGTCGGGCCGAGCTCGGTATGAATTATTGACCCTTTCAGTCCGGGGGCACTGCTCATTACCCGGGACCTGTCGGACCTCGCAGGCAGTTCCGAGGGTTTGGAGCCCGGGTTCGCCTCGGCCACACCGACACACTCCATCTTTAATGGCCTCGGTGATGTGCAGGCTTGCTCAGGACCTCAGTGGTGAGAGCGAGGTGTGTGTGTGTTGGGAGGGGTGTGGGGGTGGGGGGGGGGGGTAGAATATGAAATATGAGGTTGAGGATGGGGGGGCAGGTTGGGGTACTGGGGTTACTGAAGTTAGAGATGGTTAAATAAAGAAACCATTGCCACTGACCAAAGTTTGCCCCACACTCAAACTTTCCCCACCGCATATGAACATCCTCCTGACACAATTTTTTCCCTCCGCCGGTGGAGGCTGAACCTTGTATTTGCAACGACTGTCATGTCCGCAACTGGGCCAGGCAGAGCTTGCTGTTGTGAGGAGAGCTAACAGCACTGCATTTAAAAGTGGTCCGTGTGTGGCCTATTACTAAATGAAGAGTTGTGGAAAGGGCAGGAAAAAACAGCTCTGGGGAGTAAGGAAAATCCCTCTGTTCTGTGAGCCCCATTGGGCAGGGGAATCCTGGGAAACCGGAGGACCCACTAATTAACTAACCATGAGTTAATCCAACATCAGGCCTCCCTAATATTGACTCTGTGCCAATCAGCCTGTTCCTCTCCCGGGCCCGATTGGATTGGGTGGCGATTAGCTCCGCTCGCGAGCGGATGTCTTTCCGGATGCCTTCCAGGAACGGGCCGGGAGGACGGCGGGACGGACGGACGGATGCGCCGACAGATCGCGGCGTGTCGTCTCTCCAGCGCGCAGTCAGCCCGGGCTCATTTCCCCAAACCGAACGGCGTAGCTCTGTCAGGCCAGCTCGCCGAGGAGACAGCGCCGTTTGAACCGTGGGTAAATGAGTCACATGACGGAGCTGACACGGGCCTGTGGGGAGGGGGGGGGGGGGGGGGCGTGGGCGACGTTTCTTTGTCATGGACCTGACAGCGCCATTTTTCCCCCCAGTTCGAAGCTCCCTTTCCTCGTTAGTCTATAGGACTGGTATCGAAAAAGGCTTTGAGCTGGTAAAGGCAAGTGAGTCAAATTCAAACCTTAACAAACAACAAGGAAAATAAAGGATGCCAAACCCATTCCAGGACTCCAGGTCTCAAGTTACCTACCCCAGATGGAACAATTCGCGAATCACCTCACCTCAAAGTTTTTCCACAGTGGAGAACTACGGGGGTGTAAAAAATATATGCTGTTTTGTCAGAGAAGTCAGAGTAAATAGTGTTGCAAAAAAAGCATGTGAGGTCACAAATTTGAGGGCGGGACTATGAAAACGAGCCACCAATAGCTCATGCTGAAGTTATCACATGGCGCTCATTACATTTGCATGTTATTATCTGAAGGGCCCTGGCTGCTATCTTGTTTTTCTGTCTGTTGCAAAGATCTGGAAGGCAGAATTGTGAAACAGAAGAGATTCGCAACCCAGGTTATCAACAAAGAGGCAATTACACACACTGCCTGGGCTCCTCTCACCCCTTTATCTGATCTGTTTTTCAGAGTACAGCTACACGCTTGGGCTCCACCCCCACTCCCTTGTTAGAGACATTTAGTCACAGTAAAGTATCTACCCGGCAATTACCTGCCGAAGCCCTTTATCTTGTTTGCAAAGGAGTCTAGAATCTTCCAGCAAAACAGAGCACATCCTCAGAGGGCCACTTCATTGTGACGCTGACAGGAGAGCAGATACACGCGGGGCTCCTAAAGAACATCTCACCTGAAAAAAGAAAAAGAAGAAAAAAAAACCTGCTCTATTTATTCAGCTTTATTTAAAAAAAAAAAAAAAAAAGCAAACAAACCAACAAAACAGTAGCACGTGGTGTGGTTCTACTGCTCACAGCAAAAACGGGAGAGGTTCGGGGGGGGGGGGGGGAGAAAAATGAGATTGGCGAATGGTGCAGCATCGAAGAGCGGCTGTGGTAGGCGAACCGTCTACGAGGCGAATGATGAGAGAGATCCCTGACATATCCGCGGGATCGTGGAGGAATTTCCCAAAGCCCATCATCCCGGGCCTTTCTTCTCCCGAGGCAGATGTTAAAGAAGGCATCTGAGGCCGCCGTGACAGCGGGCTCTTCCCACAGAGGCATTCTGGGTGGGAGCCGCGTGCGTCCGGGTGGGCCGGGGCAGTTTCAGCCGATACTGATAATATTTTAGAACACTGTCAATTACAGGAAGAGGAAAGGAAAGCTTACAGCTCCTACATCTATACAGTACTATACAGTTTTTACTGCCATTTTCTTTTTAGGTAATGATGTATTAATTTTGGATGCGGCCATTTTAACAAAAATCCCTTTCGGATTTGAGCTGTGCATTCATACTCGCTGTTATAATATGTGAGAAGCTAAACCCCACCTCAGTAATGTCCATTACTCCTTAATAAATACCCGTTCCCAGAATCCATAGGTATCGCTAAATAAATGCATGTTTTGCTCCGAGGCCTTCGCGCACAATGGCGCTCCAAGCACATCCTCTAAGTGTGGCCTCTCCCTTCTAAGCGAATGATCTTTTGGCCTTTCAATCACGAAGCATATTATTCCTCTGTCAGAGCGAAGCCGGCCCTAATGGCCGAGGAGGCCAGCTGGGAGAGAGAGAGGGGGCAGCGGGCTGATGCATTAACATAATAATCACAATTCACTCCCATAGGCCCTCGGGCCAGACAGCATGCTAGGTAGGCCCCCTGTCGGGTCCTCCTAGAGAGCTGCCTCATCACCGCCTGTCAGCTCCTGGCCCTCGCTGCTCGCCGCGCAGTGTGAGACGCTCACTGAACTCGCAGTGGCGCGGTGGAGTAAAATAAAAAGAGGAGTTGTGTTTATTTTACGAGGCTTCAAACGTTGTTTGAGTGAGGAAAGCAGGGTCAATGGTGCCCATAGTTTTTATTTCGGGGGGAGAATGTATATTTTAACTTAAGAGCTGTAAGAATTAGATAATAATTTTGATTGGTCCAGGCTATGTACGAATTAAGTCAAAAGTTATAAATGATGGAATTTCCTGTTGCAGTTGTGTTCAACAATGCAGTATCTTCAGAGTTTATATCACCATAATGGCCAGGAGAATATGATTGCTTAACATGCCTGCATAACATGATTGCTGTATGTTATAATGAGGTGATGTGCAGTTATTAGCTAGCTATAGCCTAATAAATGTATATACATATGACAGATGTCATTGCCCTATATACTTATATATGTACAGGGAATTTTCCTGGCATGGCTTGGGTCTACTTGTCCCCTTAGATGGATGTTTCATAGCTTTCCTTGCTCAAAAGAATGCACCATGCTCAAAGATACAACAGCACCACTCATTGGAACTTTAAACCTTCTGCTTATTTGCAATAACCACTATACAATACTCACACACCTATTCAAATGGCCTTTAAATACTGCTGCGTTCTGATTAAATATTAAAATAATTAATATTTGGAGAGGAAAGATTGTGTGGTTTGTTGATGAACCTCTTGAGGATTTCACTTGTACTTTAAGTACAATTTTAATGGAAACCCTCGATAAAAATGGAAAACTCCAAAAAGAGACCATTTATATTCTCCATGACATCACTGTGAGTGACTTGAGAAATCAGCTTGAAAAGCTTCCTTGCAATTGCGTGGTTCACACTGTCAATCTTTCATGCTGTTGGATCATGGGTATTATTTGACAGCCAGTGTGAGGGCAACCCAGTGAGGAGGGTCAACTCATTTTTTGTGTGATTCTAACAATGTTGAAGCCTATCAGACATTATGGGCACTGAAAAAGAACCAGGAAATATCCAGTTAAATGTCCGTGAATATTACACTTTCGGTGGTTCCCCCAGTCACTGTACCAAGGTTATAGATTCATTTTTTTGCCTGGATGGAGATCATCACTATATCCAGGAAAGTGTATTGTTCTTTGTTAACACTATCTGTTGATGACACACAGTACACACATATTCAGACTGCTGAAACACAAGCTTATGAATTATTAATCGGATTTTGTGATGTTGGAGGAGTCCTACAGAGTTCTTACTTCGACGTTTCTGTCCTGAGTTCACTCCATTCCACAGTTTTTACATCGTTAAAAATCTGATCCCCGGATCACAGTTCAAAATACAGAAGCATGCTGAAAAAACAATCACGCTTTTTCCTCCAAACTGCTAACTGTGTCAGACAGGAGAATCCATTATTTTAGCACTGGTATTCCTGTGTAATGGCACAGGCTCAGTGCTGACATTTTTTTTAACATTAATGCTTAATTATAATAAATACAAGTTACTATTTTTATGTATGCCCTGGCCTTTTTGACCCATCTTCAATGATTGATTGGGTCAATAGCACCATATTTTTAAAGAGTTCCAGTTTATCTGCACTTGCTGCAAGCACATCTTATTTTCTAATGGCATAGAACATATAGTAGACTTACCAGTTGGCCCTTTGGTTCTTCCATCCTCACTTTTTTAAATACATTAGGTTTCAGTTCGTAACAGCATTTTTCTGCCACTTCCAAACAACTTTTGCAACCCTATTGTACTTAGTCCCACCCCTTAATTAGTTTAATCCAGTTTGATGAGGATATATCAGATTGAGCTGTTACGGAGTCAGAAGGGAGACAGAACTTTTAATAGCCATTAAGAACACAAAGCTGTCCAGCAGGTCTATAATCTGAATAATCTGTGGTAATAACTTGTCTACATTGTGTGTCACTTGCTTCCAACATTTGTGTCTTATTGACGGCATACCTGTACAGGTGTGATGTGTGAATGCTTCTTCTGACCTTAACATACATTAAGAAACATGTTTCCACAGAAAAATATAAATAAATTATTCATCCATTAATTATATGCGGGGAAATTTTGGTCAAAAGACCAAAAGGATTGCCCTATGCGAGTAAAGATGAGTAAAGACAGCAGCAAACATAAGGCTGTCAACATGAGACACCCATAATGTATATGTCACCCTTTTCTGAAAACACCAAAGAATCCACACTCACACGCATGGTATATGAAAGACATAAATAACCATGAAGTCAGGATTTCTAATGATAATGAATGCTTTTTTCAATCACACCTCCATAAAGGAACCCACTCCATACTTAATAATTAATAGGTGATTGACTGAATATTTTAGTTATGAAATGCACACATTCTATATGTTGCATACCATTAAACAATGGCTTTAATGTACACTACACGACACCGTGAATCCGAAGTATGTGTGAGACACAAGGAGATGAAATGCATCACACTTCTTCATAAGCATGTAGGAACGGCAAATGTTTTTCCCAAAGCCAAGTCCCTCATTGTTCTTACCTCTTTATTTCATTATTTAACTGTGTGCTTCAGAGAGAGAAAGAGGCCAACTGTAAATATGAGTGTGCTAAACAGACTGCACTATCATACAATGTATGGAGTTGGGAGTTGGACATATTCTGGAAAGCTATACTTTCACAGATCAGAATGAATGATAAAATGCACAGTCTAACATTAAAAGCAAATATCAGCTCACAAATATATTTATCTGCCTCAAAAACCACACTTCCCAGAAGTAACTACAATCAATGTATAGTTGTTAATGAATGATGAGCATTGTAGATATTGATTGCCGCATCCTTTTACCTTTTTAATTTCAACCACAAATGATATAAAAATAGTTCAATTGTACGGTAATACGTAAATCCAGCAGTGGGTCAAGAATCGGTATGATACGAGACATCCTGTAACTTTGAGCTGCCCAGACTCCTGCTACCACCTACAAAACTTACGGTGATTTCATGCCAAAAGAAGGAGTTAATTAGAAATACAAATTCTCCCAGATTGTTATTAATGGGAACCGCGGAATAAGCAACACATATTTTGTGGCCATGAGTGATTCTCAGGTACCTTTGATCTGCCGCTCTCCGCGGATGCTGTGGAGCACCGCTGCACTGGCTTCTGGGAGATCGCCAGAACCAGACATCTGGCTGCTTTGTTCTCATTGGCTGATCCTGTCCCCGGAGGCCACTCTGGTGACACCAGGCGCCGAGCGTGCCCTGGCAGGGATGTGAGAGGCATATTTGGAGTTTATTTGAGATCCAAAATGGTCCTCGGGTCTCTGTGGGGGCCCGGGGAGCACGATTCCTCGGGGGAGTTTCCTGACCCGGCGATGCCGACCAGAGGACTCACCATGGAACTCAGAGCCAACGACCAAAGGCTTTACAGAATCAGAATCACTCAATATATATTTCTGGGGCCAAGAAATAAACATCTGTTATTGCCCCTCAGCCAGATCCATTTGCATATTACATATTTAAAATGTACATAAATATGATGTATATATATATATATATATATATATATATATATATATATATATATATATGTACAGTATATATAATATATACATTTATACATGTTAATTATGATTAATTATATTCTTTCTTTATTTATTTCATTCTAATAATCACTTTCATGTCTGTGTCTGTGAAGCCTCATTGTGCTATACATAATGGGTAAGAGCCTAAAGCAGACACATTGCAGCATTTTTCATATACTACTTCAGCCTTCCTACATGTTGAGCTCTCATTAACCTGTGACGCTGCGAGGGCTGACTTTGAATGTTTCTCAGCGAGGGGGAGCGGGCTCTCGCCTCCGGCGGCGGTTTAAGGGTTAACGGGAGACGACCGAAGCTTAAGCCGGAGACAAAAGCCAGCGCGGGACGCGCTGAACGGTACAGTCGCGCCATTGATTGAAGCGTCGTCTTCTCTCCCATTTCGGTGTTTCCATTCCGAATCGAAAGCTCCTGTGGCCCATAAATATTACATAAAGCGGAGATGCGACGCAGGAATTAATGAGGAGGGGTGTGACGGAGCGGCGGAGTTGCCAGGTCCCCGTGGGCATGCTCAGTGAACACCGCGCTCTGACAGTGACCCGCCCCCCGCTCTGGATCCTCAGTGTCATCCAGTTCAGGGAGAAGCCCGCTGCCTTCGCTGGCCACCCCTTCCGTGCCCACTTTGCACCAGATGTCCTCCGCCAAACCGCCAGGCAGTCTGCAAGACAACCTCCAGCTGCAACCCCAGGCTAACGGCATCCAGCGAGCACGCTCTCGGCGCAGCGGCTATAGGCTGAGCCGTGTCAGACCTGGACATTTAATAGTAAATCCTTTCAGAACTATTCTGTGCCCACTGCTGTGTTTCCTACCGCATTTACACCACGGCGGATGATGGTTCTATTTCCCTGGTAAGTGGTTGGGGAAAAATAAACCCATGGTTTTTCAGACGGGGACTTTGCAATCATAGGAAAATATTGTACTAACCTGCAGATTTGCTGGTAGTGAAACCACTGACTACGTCCCTCCAGGACATTCTGCAATAATGAACTATTTTTCAAACGACCAGGTGAAAACTGTAGTACAGTCTTGTGTGTCCCACTAACGCACATTATGTCCCTTATAATTGAAGGTTTCCCCCACAGTAAAAAGGGCAACTGTACATAATCAGCTACGAAAAAAAAAAGAAAAAAATACAAGTCACTAGTCAGATGGCATCCAATTATAGCAGATCATGATGTTATTACAAATACGGTAGCATGTACAGTATATCTCTTGCATTCATGTGTTGCTGGATTTTGAATAATTACATTACATTTGGAAACATCAATCTGTAGACCCCTCCCTATGATATGTCTTTGAATGAAGTGGTTGGAGGACCGTTCTTTCTTGTCTACAATCTACAAGCAAACAATGTAAAAAAACAGCAATGGACCATGTTTATTTTGATTTCCTTTCATCATTGGAAACTGGACCATTTGCGTGCGAATATGAAAGCAAATTTTTACTTCATAATCTGATGCAATATCAAGGTCAAGGCAGGATATTTTATTGTCACGGCTCCTCAAATCTGTTTAAAAAAAAAAGACTTTGTTCTCTCCTGCACGAGCAGCGTCAAAGGGATGTTCGATGCTCGGTGGCAGGTGATTTTTGGTGAAAGCGCACCGGCTCGTGTTACTATAACAGCCGGGTCAGGATGCGAATTTGGGAGGGCCGCGGTAGTCGTCCTTTCAGTGCGACGTGAGGAGCGAGAGGGGAGAGGGTAAAATGGGGGAGGGGTGGCGGTGATGGGTGATGATGCAGGAGGGGGGTTGTGGGAGTGGGGCGTGGGGGGTGGGGGAGGGGGGCACCTGACACCTGTCATCCCAGTGCACTCACCTCTCTGGGAAGATCGGGGACACGGCTGGCTGTTGAGCGTGGCTCCCGGTGAAACGGCAACGCGTTTGAAGATCGCTAACGTTTCCGGGCCCTGTCTTCAAGGCCCTGCCCCACCTGCTGAAGGGAACCTTTGATCACGAGGATGGGTTTCTGTCAATAGCGGGAGCAGTGCTGCATTAATTATACAGGGATACACACAAAGTCAGCAGGTAAAAAAAAAATGCCACGGACCGTGTTGACGTAAGAGAGTGGCCGTGGGATAAAATCAAGAAGTCAGCTCTAGGTCTTGGCTAACCTGGGAGAAGATGTGGGGTGCAGACGTTTGACAAAATGCTAAAAATAACTCCATTAATTATTACACTGAAAAAATTCATTCAATTCAAGAAAAATCATCAGTAATCAAGAAAAAAACGGTCAGCCTAGCTCACTTAGTGAGCATGAAGATTATCTCATTTGATCTGAGGCCGGTAAATTTTAGTTATGTTCATTTTCTTTAACTCACTCACAATAATACTACTCTTATTTATATAATTATGATTTGATGTGGGCCATAGCAGGCTAAAGCACTCATTCAAAAGATGATATCTGTATCAGTAAAAGGAGTAAAACCTTCAATCTCAAAGAGCAACACTCGCTATTTGAACACATAGGTTGGGAGAGCTTTCACTAAATGAAGAAATGCACTATCTATGATGCTAGGTGTTGACACAGTCAACTTTAAAAAAATATGTGAGACCAGGGGCTGTAGTTCTAAAATAAGACTGCATGTGGGAGTGAAACGGACATTAAAGTAACTATGAAAATGTCACATGATTCCATTGCAGGTAAATAATGCTTCACGCTGGTTTGCAAATTCCATTTAAGCAAAAATTTTAACAGTGTTTAAAAAATGTTTTTGTGATACACTATATGACCAAAGCATCTGGACACTTCTTGGTCTGGGGCTGTTTTTCATGCTTTGGGCTAGGCCCCTTAGCTTCAGTGAAGGCAATGCTACAGCATACAATCACATTCCAGATGATTATGTGCTTCCCCAACAGTTTGTGGAAGGCGTCTTCCTGTTTCAGCATCACAATACCCCCGGGCACGCAGCAAGGTCTGTATAGAAATGATTTTATCAAGATTGGTGTAGAAGAACTTGACTGGCCTGCACAGAGCCCTGACCTCATCCCCATCCAACACCGTTGGGATCAGTTGGAAAGCCAACTGTCAGCCCAGCCTAATCGCAAAATCAGTGCCCGACCTCACTAATGCTCTTCGGGCGGAATGGAAGCAAATCCGTGCAGCAATGCTCCAACATCTGATATAAAGCCTGGAGGTTGTTACAGCAGCAAAGGGTGGACCAACTCCATATTAATGTTCAAAATTTGGGATGAGATGTTGGATGCCAGGTGTCCACATACCTTTGGCCATGCAGTGTCAATATTCAGCTAAATTGAGGCCTAGGGGTAAAGCAGAAGACCCCTATAAAGACTGCAGATGTGGAGTAACATCAATCTTTTGAGGCTATCTGATCTGCATGTCAGGGTTGGTCTGCTTTATTTAGACCAACGTAATACATTGTTCAGCCATTATACCACAAGCACTTTCATGTATTGTTATGGTAGTATCTTTGAGGTAATTAACCTGTATTATCAGGTTAATGGTATAAAATAGCAACTAAGTAATAAAGTAATCCTTTCGGCCCCAAGTTAACCTTGAGCTATTCTAAATTCCATTTGTCAGGTTTCCATTCACTTCTGGATTCTGTGTAAATCTTGGATTACTGTCACAGTTTAAAAACTGTTTACTATGTAGCCAACACATGAGACTCATTGCTGTGCAGTGTTCTCCATTGTCTACACCTCTGATAAGTGAGTCCCCCCAACTCTAACTAACTCCCCATTCTTGGAGGAATATGGCCCCCTGGGTGCCCCAAACTATAATGCCAACATAGGAATGATCTGATCTATCCCTACATTGTATACATTGTCAATCACCATGCTGAAGTGTCATGCCACCAAAAAACAGCAGAATACAAGTTTAAAATGCGGTTTCGTGCACTGATGCGTACCGTTTCCTGTGCGAACGAGTGGGTGCGTGCGCAACTCTCGCCATTGTGTTTGGCGGAGCGCTGCAGCGGATTCAACGGAGGGAAAAAAATGATCATTAGAGGTGATGAGCGCAAGGCCGGGAGCTGTGACAGTGTGACAGGAGAGAGCTATTTAATTTGTAAGATCAGACGGTGACAACCTCCATCAGAGGGGAGCTGAATCCTTTTCATTTGCATGGAGGAGGAAAGCAGGTCAATTAGCATCAAACATTAGACAACGGATGACAAGCCCCATACATTATCGCGCGGGACAGCCAAACTAATGAGAGAGGAAGCAGAGATATCAAACCGCGTTGGACAGAACTCTGGGAGCTATCTTCTATCGCTAATAACTGGTAACTGGTAGAGCATCTGCCGTGCATGCACCTTACTGTCAGATACCGCGCAATAATTTATCAATAAGATCACTGCTTTCAGTTTGAAAGTTTCTACGAATTTAAATCACATAATTAAATCAATGTAACTACTAGATTCATCTTCCATGCGACCATACATTATATTATTAATAAATTAATTAAAATAACAAAATATAGACTCAGAGTGCTTCGGTAGAAACTAAATAACCAAATAGCTTGATATCTATTTAAAAAGATAAAGGTATTCCCATAGAATTGAGCTATTTAGAATGTAGACTTTCTGGGTTAGGTCTCTCCTCTTGAACAAGCGACTCTTATACAGGGAGGCTCTTTAACCACGCCCACTCAGCGCAACAGGGTTTGTTACGTGATCTATGTCTCTCGCACCTGCCATCGAAATCTTTTGCACCTTTGCAGCTACTTTTCACAACTGCCTTTGCTTTATGACATCATTAAAACAAATCAAACCATCTCAAAAAACAAATTTACAAATGTATACCCTTTTTAACAGGTTACCTGAGAGTTGGGATTTTGGGCCAAGTCGTAGAGACTGCGACGTAGAGACATAGTGGCTTCTTCTCAACGGCCTAAATCAACACAGCTGGACGTCAGGGGTTGAGAATTGCCGCTATACCAATAGAGAGATTATTCCTAAGCCCCTCCAGTCCATTATTTGATTTGCTGACGGGAGCATTGGGCTTTTTTATATTGATTTTGAGAACCTAAAGGAATGTGACATCATTATAAGGATTGACCTTATAATCATCCACTGCCCTGCAGCCTGTGAGAGCACCACAGGCTCCAATGGTGCTAATGTCCCCCTGAAGGACATGGCAGGCAGTCTATTGTCTGGAAAATTGGTGTGAGTTATTTGTTTTGCCGACCTCATATCTCACCTCAGTCTCTTTTCGGTCCGGTCGTCCAGTTGGCTGCTTCCCAGCTTGCACCGTTTTTGACTAAGTTGCATGTCACAGGGAAGTGGAATCACAGGGAAATGTAGTGCGATGGGGCCAGAGTGGGGCCTGTTATCTGCATTGCAAGCCCATTCTAATCAATACTGTAGAGCCACTTTTAGGGTCTGACAATGCTGTGCTTGAGGTTTACCTTCCTCTCTAAAAGATTCTACTACTATTACGAATACAAATACTACTGTTATTATTATTTCTATTTCTACTACTACTACTGCTGCTGCTGCTGCTGCTGCTGTTGCTGCTAATAATAATAATAATAATAATAATAATAATAATCATCATCATCATCATCATCATCGTTGTTGTCGTCACCATCATCATCATCGTCATCATCATAACCATCATCATCATAATCACTATCATCATTACATTACATGTCTATCCAGGATGCCATTTGTTATTTGATATTTGTCATTTTTTATATCAAGCACAGAAAATGTGTATGCCCAAGCACTCATCTCATAACATCTGACTGTGATATCATGGAAGGAAAAGGCTCACTGTGTTGCACAAACAAAGCACAAACACTGAAAGTATGAAAGGAAGGAAAAAATAACCATAATTCAATTGGTATTCAAAGAAGAAACCCTTCGGTTGATGAAGGACATTGACTTCAACTCATAAAGCACTTGTGGACAGTAAACACTGAGAGACCCAATTATTTCATTTCATTACAGCATTGAAGAGGTGCTCTTATCCAGAGCAACTTACACAGCTTTACATGCACTACATGTATACAGCAGGACATTGTATTGAAATAATTCTGATTAAGTATCTTGCTGAAGGGTGCAGCAGTGCCCCAGTTGGGAATCAATCTGGGGAACCTTTGAGTTACGAGCCCATTCCCTGACCATTATCCTACACTGCTGCCCTATTATGATGCCTTCTGAACAGTGACACGGGATGCAGCACTTACAAAGTGCCAACTGCTAAACGGTGCAATGTTACAGAAGCCCAGTAGATCAGATAACTGTTACTTTAGGTTTTAAGTTGTCAAACTTTATGTCGAGTTATGTCAGGCATATGCATGCAATAAAAGCAGCAGTTCCATAAATGTCTTTATGAAGGCTGTAATGACTGCCCTTTTTAAGTGTGTGCGTCCTGTCGCACACGTCAGGGTCCATGATGCAACACAGACTGCTGCTGCTGGGTAAAAGTACTAGTGTGAAGTAGCAGGCTGTGCTGACAGTGAGCGGGTAGAAGTCAGCATCTTTTCCGCACAGAGGAGCTCTCACTTTTTGTTCTGAAAGCTACCATAGTTACCTTGTTCCTGGCACAAAGGGCTGTATGATAATAAAATGCTGTCTTTGGTGGAATTGCAGCATAATTGGGATTGTTAATGCACCAGGCTCCTGGGGCAGACCGACTTATGTCTTTGTGCAAAGTGGACACACACACACATGCGCACACACACACACAACACACACACACATGCGCGCACACACACACACACCCACACACAATGCACACACACAACATCCGCACACACACACACACACACACACAGACATACGTGCACACAATCCTTTATCTCATGTTCTGTCTCTCTTACTCTCTATCTCGATTTTCTACCGGTGTATATCTCTGTGTCTCTGTCTCTCTTTCACTTTGTATCTCTCTTTCACACACAGGCATAGACACAGATGTAGACACGCACACACTACACACACCACAACACAAGCACAACTTAATTCTGTTATAAAATAATAAAAATAAAAGGCAAACAACAAATCCACATTAAACCAACCTATGCTTGTCTGAAATATAACTAAAAGCTTTTTATTCAGAATTCTTCAGAGAACCTGTGTTTTGAACAGACATAAATGGAGCTATCAAAGATAGGGGACATTTTTGAAGGAAAAAAAACAGCAACATTTAAAAACAATATTCCTGTTTTGCCTGTAAAGGTGTGCAAACCAATACAATGCAAAACAGTTACAGATACCAAAGGGGATGGATGATTATATTTTATTTATAGTCTGAACATGTTTTCTTGTGCACTTATTTTACAGTACTAACTTTTTATATGAAAAGAAAGCACGCATTAACTCATTTTAACACTTGTGCTTCTAATTTTCTGTTGGGTTCATTTCTGCTGGGTGAGTTGAGGTATGTCAATATTTTGGTCAAGAACCACAGGCAAGAAAAATGCTAAGTAGGATGTTCTGCAATGCCTGAACACATAGCCTGTGTGGTAATTAGACGTTGCTCCTCTCAAGACAAAAGAAATACACTTAGAAATTCAATTAAGAGGGCCTGAGGGCACTAAAGGCGCACGCTTCATTGGAAATGCTAATGAAACCATTCTCCTTAAAATCCACTTCCATCATTTTGTCATTAACAGGAAAGAGAGGAAAAAATGTATCCCAGGTGATGCTGATCAATAGAATTTGTTTAAAGACTCAGCTCCGCCAGGCAAAGCTTTGTGAAGATCCTTCACCTGCTGCATCCTGGGGAACAGACATTTTCTACAAAAGGGGATACAAATACAACCCCACAATCTGCTGGATGCTACATTTTAAGTAATTCATTTTTGTGGCCATGGGTAATTTTGATTCTTTGCATGCTCCATTTTGAAATCCATGCTACTTCCTGTATTTCATTTAAATGCATTTTACTCTACTTTCATTGCGGGTATCACCAAAAGTAATACCTAAATAGGGTTTAAATTGTAATCACAAATTCACAGATTGAAATTCCCAAATTCTCTCTATATATGTATTATGTATGTTATGTATTGTGATTAATATTTATACAATTATAGTCATGTATTGATTGTGTGTGTGTGTGTGTGTGTGTGTCTACAATAAGAACACTGGAGCCATGCAAGTAAGATAGTGCTGCAAAATTACCCGTGAATGTCGGTGCCATTGCCTTGGCCTTCACAGTGATTGGTCTGTGCTGCAATGCAAGAACATGTGACAGACCATTGACATATAAACAGCACTATAATGGAAACCAGGTTTAGAGGATTGTCATCATCCACTTTACTACAACTTATTTACCAAATACATTTATAAGTTAGAACCCCCCCCCCCCCCCC
This sequence comes from Anguilla anguilla, assembly GCF_013347855.1. Classification (NCBI taxonomy): domain Eukaryota; kingdom Metazoa; phylum Chordata; class Actinopteri; order Anguilliformes; family Anguillidae; genus Anguilla; species Anguilla anguilla. The sequence goes on along the minus strand of NC_049205.1, from coordinate 15,226,198 downwards.
ACCACCGCCACCACCAGCAAAAAATAAAAAATGAATTGTTTACATTCAGATAGTCACTGTGGTGTAAACAGAAAATGGGTCCTACTACTATGCAATAATTATACATAGAGTCCGTGGTTTACTATGATTGTGAACGTGTTATTAGTTAGTATTATGGTACCACATCTTGCACAAAACCTTCACATTGAACAATAGACACATATGTACAATGTTCTTTCATCGAGTTCCTTGAGATTGGGTAAATTGATTTATTTGACTTAAGATATACTTTTTGTTTCATTGTGAATGAAATTTTCATAAGCCGATTTAGAGGTGGTGAAATATGAATGATTCCGTTAAAGTTTAATCATAAATCAGTCTGTCGGTATATGTGAGGAGACACTGATTGCCCCTTGATATCTACTCAACGGGTGCACGAGGGGTGGCTTCCACGAGCAGTCCCACGCGAGAGGTAAACCTTTCAGCAGCCGGGTGGCATTCATAATGTGACTACGGTACACAAGCAACAGCTTTGTCGCTGCTGTGGGCTATATTGGATGGCTTTGAGCATCAAAATAAAAAATTTAGTAACAAAAGTCGTTAACAAAGAGTCCTCATGTAGTCTATAGCGAGAAACTACCAAGTTCAGCTGTGCATCAGGCAAATCGCAATGTACATACGATTATGGAATCGTAATACATAAGCTACAATATTATTATAATTATTATAATCGCTTAGTATCACTTCGCTTCATTGATGACCAGGAAATTCACATATCATAGCCTATTACAAATTTTATATGGGGAAATTTACTAATATTCGTGTTATCTTTGTATCTTTCTTAGGATTTAATGTTTTATGAACAGAACCACTTTTGCGTATGCTCTGTTATCGATGTCTACTGTTTTTATCGTGTGAAATATTGAATAGATTAGTTGAATAACACAACGCTTCATAAAGGCTTTTAAAGCAACAATATTTATTCTTATACAGAAAATTAGCAGTGTTAACATGTTTACATTGTATTTTTATGTGCCAGACAAAATTACCATATATATATATTAAATTGTCATCACAGCGTACCTTTACCAGATGGTGAACAATTAAAGGTAAAAACTTCGCATCTTAACAGAACCCATACTATTAGGCGTCAACAAACACCACATCATACCTTACTATACTTTACTATACTACACTATACTGTGCTATGACATGCTGTGCTATAGCAATAGATTTTGTGTATTAGCTTCAGATTAACACATTTATTTAATAATAAAGAAATTAACTACACCCTTGTCGTTTGAATCACAGCAAAAAAATAACATTGATACAACTCTTATTTCTGAATGACTGCAAGATGTTTGTTATGAAATGGAAAGTATAAACAATATTATCCATATGGGTCGCCTATTTAATCAACAGTTTATAGTAATTACCCATCCACAGGATTCGAACAGATTAAACAAATTAGATAACCCTTGTTAATTAGAATATGATTAAAGGTTTTTAATTATATCACTGATGAAGTACTCTAATTAGTGTGAAGATATGATAATAGCCCGCTGCGACAAGTGTATAATTGTATTGGGTTTGCAATCAAATTCTAAATACTTTAAAAAACCCACTTTCCGTTGTCATTAATAAAAGATTTCCCATAGAAAGACCGTTCTATAAATTCATATATGTGTTATATAGCACTGACTCATAATGTTTCTTCAAAATTTATGAAAACTAATACATTCGTCAATATGAATTAGGCACATAAATAAGAAAGGTCGAAAGGGACGACTTATTAAGAAGCTGATTCTCGAACCTAAATGAAATTTCAAACTAATAATAATTTCCTTGCCCGTATGTAATTTGTTTATAAATGCTACTGCACTTGTTCCAATTGTCTATTGCGTGGTAATTAAATGACAAGCTTGTTTTTTTCTTTAGCTACTAGTTTCTGTCAGTGTAAATCGCACTAGATAAAACTGTTCATTGCTTAATTCTTTTTTCTTTACGTTTACTTCTGCATACCAAACTTCCTGAAATTATTATTGCAGCATCACGAATGCGTGTAAGCAGTTCTGTGCCAGGCATATATATTTTCCCGGTCACAATGTATGTTTCGTGTGCCTCTTTTTCTAGGTTCCAAATAATTTAAAATGAAGCAAAGCACAATGCTGTTTTTAGCCATCTGAAATGAATGCCTTGTCGAGCACTGCCCATGCGCAGAGTCCCCAGCGGCGCTGAGGCTAATGAAGAATAATAAATCATTTAAGGTTTTCAGGTAGACTATAGCAGAGAAAGAGAGAGAGGGAGGGAGATGGAGAGGGAGAGAGAGTAAGCGAGAGAGAGAGAGAGAGCAAGCGCAATCTGCCCTTCGCCTCAGAGAAGAGGTAGATCGAGTCCCAGCTGCATTGAACGTAGTCGAAGTGTAAAGATAGTCGCCACTTATCTCTTAATTAAATTCATTGTTGAACCGGAAACAACAGAGGAAGGTCAAAGAGCATTGCAATTCTCAAGCCAGTTTATGGAAATGTTAAAGAAGAATAAACCAACAAATAGTATATCTGTATCATTGGCTCTTGGCATCTTTGAGGACTAAATTTTTTAAAAAGACAATAAACAAAGAAAAATAAAAGAATAGGAATCCGAAAAAAAATCTGAAAAGCAATAAGGGCAGGAGGCGGGCATTTATTTTGAGGAGTGACGTGTTACAGTCACAGAGAGGAACCTAAAGCGCGTGGCGTGTGCTCCTCGCGACATCAATCCAGCCAGACAGCAGCTTCACTTGGAGTCCCCAGACCTGTGGGGTAATAGTTGATGTGCTGCACAGAGACAAGAGACATTGTTTTTTTCTCTTTGATTCCGTCGCGTAGTAGTTATAAGAAACTGACTCGAGACTTGAGGAGGCAACCGGGGCTCGAGCTACTATCGAAGAGGCGGAGTCTTAACCTGTTAAAAGGAACTTGCTTCAACTCGGTCGTCCGCAAATATGATGATGATGTCGCTGAACAGCAAGCAGGCATTCGCTATGCCCCACACCAGCTTGCCCGAGCACAAGTATTCCAGTTTGCATTCGTCTTCGTCTTCTACTTTGACTTCGAATGCGCCTTCGTCTTCATGCTCTTCTCGACACAGTAGTACCATCAGCAGCGGTAGCAGCAGCGGCTCAGAGACGATGCGCCGACCCTGTCTCCCAGCCCCGCCGGTACGTATTCTGCATAATCACCGCTTAAAGGCACATTTTGACAGCCCACTTTTTTGCTTGATGTTTTTTTCATATCTGCACAGCAAATCACACCACCTTCATTTCCAGCCAACTTATGTATTCAGCCGGGTTTGCCTTTCGTATTAATTTTTATGACCTGGGATGTTGCATGTGTCTTGTTTTCTGTGTTCTTTTTTAGGGATTTTTTACATTCTGGAAATGTTTTAATCCGAAGAGTGGAGTGGGAATTCCCTGCTGACAGTAATGTGTGCATTCTATTTGCAATTGCAGAGCAATATATTCGGAGGATTGGATGAGAGTTTGTTGGCGCGTGCTGAAGCTCTAGCGGCGGTGGATATAGTCTCTCAGACCAAGAGCCACCACCACCCTCCACATCACAGTCCATTCAAACCAGACGCTACTTACCACACCATGAACACTCTCCCCTGCACCTCATCCTCTTCCTCCTCTGTGCCCATATCCCACCCTTCCGCCCTGGCGGGTCACCACCATCATCATCACCATCACCACCATCACCAGCCTCACCAGGCTCTGGAGGGGGATCTTCTGGACCACATCGCGCCTGGTCTTGCTCTCGGGGCCATGGCAGGGCCAGACGGATCTGTTGTGTCCACGCCAGCGCACCCTGCTCACATGGCAGGCATGAACCACATGCACCAGGCGGCCCTCAACATGGCCCATGCCCACGGGCTGCCCTCGCACATGGGCTGCATGAGCGACGTGGACGCCGATCCTAGGGACTTGGAAGCCTTCGCTGAGAGATTTAAGCAGAGACGGATCAAACTTGGGGTAACTCAGGCGGATGTAGGTTCAGCCTTGGCCAACCTGAAGATTCCTGGGGTCGGCTCCCTCAGTCAAAGTACCATCTGCCGATTTGAGTCCCTCACACTCTCACACAATAACATGATCGCTTTGAAGCCGATCCTACAGGCGTGGCTGGAAGAGGCGGAGAAGTCGCACAGGGAGAAACTGAACAAACCAGAGCTTTTCAACGGGACAGAGAAGAAGAGGAAGCGCACTTCCATAGCCGCGCCAGAAAAGCGGTCTTTAGAAGCCTACTTCGCCATTCAGCCGCGTCCTTCCTCGGAGAAAATTGCGGCGATCGCTGAAAAACTGGACCTCAAAAAGAACGTGGTGCGGGTCTGGTTCTGTAATCAGCGGCAGAAACAAAAAAGAATGAAATACTCTGCATGCGTCTAGTGTTACCGCTGACGCTGTAAGAACAATGAACATTCATAGACCCATAAACTGTTAAGAGACTATTTGTATGATATTTCTTATCCCACACTTTTTCAACCATCATTGAATTGTACATTGAAGCAGAATTATTCACTGTATTCAAAGTGGCTGAAAATGAATACACTATCCCGTCTTTTACCCAGAAAGGATGTGGAATAATTTAAAAGGATCGTTTGACTGAACAAGTAAGAATATTTCATTTTCCCCGCTTACCATTCTTCACAATTTTGTTGAGAACCTGTTATGCTTAAATTACATGTAAAATATTGTTTATGCCTTTTGATTTCAATATTGGTATAACTGATTTAAGATAATGGTATTGATTTCAGATATTGGATTGGATTTGATATCACGTAGTTTAAAGGAAATATACGAATGCACTTACATTTTAAAATTTATTATTTTTATTTTACTTCAAATCAGGCCTGCTGAAGATGTTTTCCTGCTGAGTGCATCTGTCTATATATATATATATATATATATATATATATATATATATATATATATAGCAGTGCAATATTGCTGTACCCTCGTAGTTATGGTGCAGGCTGGTGTTTTTGGGCCGAAGCATCTGACACGGAGGGTTTCATTGTAGCCTATAGTCACTGGAAGCGATTATTAGATCACTGCCACACAGCCCCCTGTAAATTATTAATTTAACAGTCCCTTACTTAATTTCGTGTTCGTTATGATTAATTCCACCTCTCACATTTAAAATGTGTTGACAGGTGCGGAGATAAAGGAGAATTTTATTCATTTATTTGGAAAAGCCGTGCTATAACATTTAATCAGTTTAGGGGTATTTTAAACACTAGGAATATTTCATAGTGTATAGGCATAAGACTTGATCAGAGTTAAGCTAACAGGCTTGTGTAGCCAAATCAGATTTTTATTGGTCGTAATACTTCTGCACTACAGCGTGGGTTTCATGCTTATAAACTATTTATTGTGTGAGGTAATGTTTACTTCATTACATATTTATCGGGATTCCCTCCTGGTTTTGCTTGAGAGAAATCAAATTCAAGACACAAGTAAAACGTGTGTTCTTCTCGAAAGGGTAATAATATGTCAAATTATTTTCTCTTTTTCTCAAAGCGTATGAAATGGCACAATCGAGATATATATGAGATAGTCTTCTCTTTTAAAATTATTTTTATGTGTTTTCTGGAATGAATTTGTATAATTACCAGCGTATCATCATCAAGTCGTTGCTTGTTAAATCACTTTGTTTATTAATGTTTTCTTAATGAAAAAATAACACTTTTCAAGGAAGGAAGTATAGTTGTATAATGTAAATATTTCATCGGAATCACGACATGCACACAAATATATTAGTACAGGTTTTTGCTGTATTGCTGTTTTAGCAGAGATAAATTGATTAATTACTTTATGTAATGTATGTTCCTTTCCGTTACTTGAGAAATGAATTTATTAATTTATGACATTCATGTACCTTTTAAGTTATTTGATTATTGAATTGCAATATGTGTTCCATTAAAGAACAAGTTTTAACGTTTTATTGGAATTCAGTTTTCAATGAGTTGTATTATTTATGTAGACCTAACTATTATTATTATTATTATTATTATTATTATTATTCCACCTAAATGACGAGGTGCTCTCTAAAGATGTTCGTTGTTGTTATGACACCAACTGGTTGAGCTGACCCTGACAAAATTTTGAAACTGAGCAAAAATTATATTCTTACCGATAAAATACCTAATTGTTTTACAATGCCTTTATTTGCTGTATCTTTCAAGAAAACATAAATTGAGAGGAAACGACCAATGGACTAAAAAAATATGTTTCACGTTCATAGCTACTTTTATGTCATTAAAACTGTCTAAAGACTGGACCACTGCAATTGTGATTTAGGGGTTTACTCACGTGAAGTAGATATGTTGAGGTGAAAGGGACGTTCTGGCTGATTTTGCAACTCGTGGCAGCCTACCTGAGAGCAAATGCTAATATTCTATTATAGTCTAATCAGGGAGTCTATAGAGATCTGGATACGTCCCTGGAGGGTTTCTGTACCAGCTGTCAAAACCCGGAAAAACACTACTGCTGCCAAACCTGGTCGTCTTTATTTAAACACACAGCCACACTTTCTCATTCCAACATCAACATGGACACATTTTAGGGCTTCTTGGTATCAGTTTATGTCGGGTACTAAAAACCATAAATGAGAATTCTCTCGAGTATCCACATGTCCACATATCCATATTTGACTATGTAGGCAGAAATGTTAAGCACTGCGCAACGTTAAAATCACTTCAGCACCATGGATAGCTACAGGCTAATGTGCGAGTAGCGCTTCAAACTAAAGCTTCTTCTGGTTTACATAATCTAATTTTTATGAAATGCATTTATGGTACATAAAGTAGTGAATAAACAAGACTTAGGCCATATCATATTTCATGCCATATTTAATATATGTTACACCAAATCAGATTCCACCGCATTGACAGTGATTTAAATTAATATTGTAAAAATCATATCATAATTAGAATATATTTTTTTGAATTGAAGTATTATATAATTGTTTTTACATAGAATATCGTGAATGAACCAACATATAATAAACCTTTCAGCGTTCGAGTATAATTTTTTAGTATTCATTAAAAGATATACGAAGTGTTGTTATTGATCGAGGGACTTAATCCAGTCTGAGTCAAAGCTGATTGTGAATACATTAATATATAGAAGACACAAAAAGGTAAAGGTGAAAGGTCAAGTGCCTACATTGTCAGATATTGTCTCTATATTGTCAGACAGACTATAAAATATTATTTACTTGTATGATGACTCGTCTTTCGTGTTTACACCTCCCCAACTCGCCACCTTAGACTTTTCATAGATAATGACGTCACGGCACGGTGTAATATATATATATACTGTACTGGCTGAGTTTAAGATAAAAATACACATACACCACATACACCAGATATAACCACGTTTTACAATTTATTTTGTACTTTATACACACACACACACACACACACACACACACACGTATGCATGTATGTATGAATTTATGTATTATTATTATTATTATTATTATTATTATTATTATTATTATTATTATTAACTGACCACATGATGCCGCAAAGCCTCGGTAAAAATGTTACCTTCTGAAAAAAATAAATATATATATATATATATATATATATATATATATATATATATTTTCGTAGACAAGGTGCGAGGACAGTGTTCCCCAACTGACTTTCAATACTCTGTGGAATTGGCCATTACATATTTCATATTATAAAATGTATTCATTAAAACGTCCTCTCGATGAATTAAAAATAATTTCTGCATATCTTCTCAAAGGGCCATTGACTCCAGAGTTAACGCTAATTTGCTGGAATTACTAATTATAGAGCGAATTATGAAAACTAGATAATTGCTAGGAGTAAGTAAGTAACCATTAGTTATCTCTTAATTACTGTCGGTCAGGGAGAGCTGAAATGTGAAATGCTCATTGGGAATTGGAATTAGCTCTACGTATGGAGTCTGGCGACCTGACATCTCTACCCTGCGCGAGGCTGTGCTATTTCCTTCTGGAAGACATTTTCTTTTTAACTTTCATACAAACAGAGAATACGTATTTTGTTTCGTTCTATATTAAATATATACAGGGCTTTAAAAAGCTTACAAAGCATTTTTCTATGAAGGTAGCCGCTTTACATTTGTATTTTGACTGAATTGTAATGGAAAAGAAAAGCATGAAATGCTTAAATGTGAGCTCCAGTACCAAAGCGTTCTTATGTTGGTTTCAGGTTCCAAACAGTGATAAGACAGGTAGGAACGTTGGTAAAGAAAGGGCGAGCACTGTTTTCCTTTGTTATAATTAGGCCGTCTGTTTTATTTTTCTCTTTTCCCTGAACATTTTCCCCTTTCAGTGGGATTCTGATGAAAATTTAATGAAGCCAGGGACCGTCGGAGCTCCGCCGGGAGAACTACGAATAGAATATTTTAACTGTACATTTACTCCAAGTGTCTGCCTTCAAAGACGTGACTGCTCTCAAATTAGAGGAACCACAGGCCAGAAACCAAACACGCGACAACATAACCTTTATTTATTATAATTTTTTTGTATTGTCGCAATATAAGCAATTTAACGGACTCTGTTTTTCAATATTACAGTTTTTAACGATAATAATTGATTTCTGTCTTTAATATATTATATTTGAATGAAAAAATTATTACCTATGATTTTTAGAATGTGCAGTTTTTTTCCCCCAGAAACCAACACACGAAGTTTGGCTTGTAAAGAAGGGGCTGTACATTTATTTCAGGTCTAACATTCGTTATACGCGGTAAGTAACCTTCTGACATAGGCCTACACATTCTATATTTCATGTTTCAAGATAGCCATTTGCTTATTTAGTTTATGTCAGCTTTCTAAAACACTTTCAGTATATATAATATTTAGTATATTACACAAAGACATAAACAGGAATGCGCCGCGCACACATAGGCTACATAACCAACGCGCGCACTGGCATGCAGCTGTTGAAAATCTGAGTAGAATCATTTACTCAATTGTCGAACGGGACGTTTGTGCTTTATTTTGTTGTTTATTAATAACGTCCATTTAAATTCTACAGTCCGGGTTCATCTCAGAGAGGTATATAGATTATATAGGCCTATATGTCAACAAGAGGCTTTCTCACAGAGGTGTACTTTCCAGTTTATAAAGTTTTGTGGCCCTACATTTTTACAAATGCTGTGATGGTTATGGGTATGTTTTGAGCTCCAGGTCTGGCAGGATAAATATTCTATATGCCAAAACGCTAAATCGTGGTTGGCTACATATAATGATAAACTCCCAGGGTCAGACCCGTAGATGATTGATTGATTGTTCTTTGCCTGTAGGTATATAGACTAACTGAGCAGATGATTGAGAAAGCACGTGCCCGTCTGTAAATTCGGGCTGTTGTAGCTAACTATACTTGCACTAAACCAGGTGATGCAATCTCACAGCTGTGCCACAGAAATATTAATATAATCTGGATGCATCATTTTAAAACCTCTCCAGCCATTTGAGCGTTGTAATATATACAGTATTGAGAGTACCATTTTTTCATAGCGTTGTGAACTTGATGGAGAAAAATCAACCGAAATGTAGGCACATATTCACGCGGAACGAAACCCTTCACCCGAAAGTATATCATCATCCCCAGTTTTTCTTAAATAGTTTTCGTTTTGCAATCTAGTTTTTATGTTCAAAAACTAGTCTGTGCGCTAAATTTAATACGCCGGTTTGTTCGATTATTTTCCATCCTCGAGTTAGTTAACAGTAAATAATAATAATAATAATAATAATAATAATAATAATAATAATAATAAAAACAAACTTTTCTTTCAGATTTACTGGGCAAACTAAGCAAACGGTCTGGAGATAGCAAGAATCAGTCTGTTTCATGAGTTTGAAGCAATGGGAATCAACTTGACAAAATATAATTCCAAATTAGGGTGGGAATTGGACATACACAGCGATGGGCACCAAATTATTTAATAATAATAATTGAAGACTGGCCTTTCAAAAACAACTGTTAGACTGCATCCGTTTACAGATGCTTCATATCGAAGAACCTATGAGATTAATTTATTTATGTTAATCCAAAATGCCTGGCTGCAGAAACTAAAAACCGTTTTCACAAAATAGAATGTTGACGATATTTGTGTACATTTTCCACATTTCTCAATGAATAAGCACATGATGAATGTGTTCTAAAAAGCGAAACAAATTTTGGGAGAAGGCTCTTCAGAGAGGTCGACATTTGGATCTGATTTTCACAACATCGGCGGCAGAACAGCACATGGCACATTTAGGGCTATAACATCTACGCTACTAAAAACGGTGACATTTATTTCAAGTGGTTTTTCAGTCAGCAAACCGTACGAACAGCGCAGAATCAGATTAAACTATTTTGAGAGCTTTTTTTGCATTTTATTACAATTTATACTAGGCTACTTTTATTTTGTTAAATCGTGGCATGTGATATGTATTAATATCATCTCTCTCTCTCTCTCTCTCTCTCTCTCTCTCTCTGTGTGCGCGTGTGTTTGGGTGTGCAAAATATAATAAATAATAAAAAGTATGCTTGCAATGTTGAAATATGTGGTTGTACGATTGGAGAAACCTTTATCTTCTTCGTCACCACCACTTTCATCATCTACTCTCATCATCATCAGCATCATCATCATGCTCAACATCAACAACAATACCATCAACTTTTTCAGCATAATCAGAATGCCACTGGCCACCAGTTACAGTATGTCTGCTGTTCTCGGGCGTAATTCGCCGGGGAGCAGTATTGACGCCCGATGAATCAAGTTTGTCTCTCAGCATCAATTCATAAACCGGATTCAGATTGAGGATAAGGAGCACAACGGGGTTGATTGGAGCGATTGCGGACCAGAGGGGGCGATCGCCCTTACGCCCCAGGGGGATTATGACAAGAGCTTTCTCTTTATAAGTAGTCAGCAGGCTTGTCAGTTTTCACTTCACAATAGCAAATACAAACAATGACCCTCGATTAAAGACGTGTCTCCGCTGAATGTATCCGTTCAGATATACATTGCCGTGGATGAGTAGCTGTCTCCAGTGGCCCCACCTGGTTTTCCCACGGTAATTTCTGAGCTGAGTAACAACCAGTCCTCAAACTCACTGACCCCCTAACCAAAACCTATCTATGTCTGGCATGGATACATGGAGGCAAAAGGGGCAGGACTGAGTCGGCAACGGAAATTCAGTCTGGAAGAAAAGGGGAAGAAGTAATTTAACTAACTGCTACCTAGTCTGGTTCGTCAGGGGGTGCGTCGATGGAAACGGTTAAAGTCCGTTGGATTAAATATTAACTATGCACACTTATTATCTTGTGCTTACACGACTGCCTTAACGTTTCTTCCCCCAAGCAACTCCTTACATACAAATCCTTCCAATCGCTTATCGAATGATATTCTAGAGCTGCTATAAACTGGTGGCCGAAATGGAACTTTTTTGGATGTAACAAGGTAAGATCGGCTGACCCCGCATGTTCATCCATTCAGCTGTCAGGCGAGTTCTTCTGGGGATCTATTACTCATATGCACAAGGAGAGTCCTCGTGGCCGGCTCTCGGTTTATACAGAATAGAATCATTTACATAAAGTCCTTTAGGCAAATAACTGTTGGGGGCTCTAATTTATATCTGATCGAAAATTAGCCGTCATTATGCGCTCCATTAGCAGCGTCTTTAATGTGCTTCTAAGCACCATTTGTCAAGCAGCTTGTTAATATCCTTCAAGTCTCTAAAGTTGATAGCTCATTAAGGACTCTGTGCCCTGTTATTGATGCTATTTTATGAAAATTTAGCAGAATAGGACCCGGCACTAAGTTTTTTTCCAGTTAAATATTTTTCTATTTTAAAGAAAATAGCATGGGCAACTAGCTATAGCGCAATTCAAATTGGGATTGAGAAAGGAAGCTCGCGCTTTCTGCAGGGTTATAATAATAATAATAATAATAATTTAAAGGTATTAGTTTAGGTATTCGAAGCATTCCAAATAAAAGACAATAAAATAAGAAAAAAAAATACAACAGATTGGTTGAGAAAGGCAAATGGGTAAAGTCTCGGTTATTTGACCAAAGTGCCCTGTCGATGCTGTCAAATTTAGAACCATAGAATAAAATGTGAGAGTATTTTTCTTTATTTTCGTGTAATGCCACAATAGCCTAAAACCCAACAACATATTTGGAAACAAATCTATTGAAATAGAAAGCGGAGGTCGCAAGGGATTTCTTTATTATGTAAGAGGTCACATGTCAGCGATCCGCATCTGTAGCCCATAATTAGGAGGTCTGCATTTCGTGCTGGTGGGGCGGGGGGTGTAGTTTTATTATTGGTTAAACCCGGTGTCCTTAGTTTTTCTGCGGCTCCCCCAGGCTAAAGCAATAAGGAGAGTAATTAGAATACTAAAGACAGATGTAAATAAAAGGAATGAGACAGCGGTGAGGGATGGGGCTGCCGGGTCAGGATCTCATCAGGAAACGCAGTTGGTAGCAAATGACACGGTTCTGTGTGCCCGCAAGGCCTCTGTCGACGAGACGACAAACTATCTGCACAGTGCACCAAAACAGCCCGATATAGTCCTTTATCTGAAAAACACACGCGTTCACGTTTCAAACAAGTAACATAATAGGCTACATTACATCATTAGCTACCTCTCAAAGTTGTAATTAATTTGCGAATCGTTCCGTGGGCGGCATTACAATGCTACAAGATAAGAGTCGTCCTGGGCTGGAAGTGATATGTCTGGAGCTTTTGTGAAACGGGAGTAAACCGTGTTTTGCATTCGTTTTTTTCTGTACACTTTTCCGACAGGAACTAGCAAATGATTCCTGACTGATGTAAACTAACTGTATCGGAATGGTTAGAGCCCAATAGAGCCCAAACACTGATCGATTCATTCTCTGCAACAAACACGTTTAAAATATGTTCAGGCAAGTATTCACAGATAGCCTACGACCGTAGTCCTAAATTCACAACTGAGGTGAGTGAAATCTCAGTGGAAGATTTAAACCTATGACAATTGACCCGTTAGAGAACATCATCATATTAATGTGCTTAAATGGTTCTCTTGTGCATGAGTTGGAACTAATCCATTCATGTGAAATGAAGACTAAATTAGGCTAGAGCCTTTATTAATCTGCCCACCAGAAATACCATGAATCACCTGTCGACCTTAAGTTTTGACTGGAAGTTCAATACATGCCCTTATGATTTACATGAGCTTTCACGTAATTCAAAAGCAAACAAATTGACCTGCCTATATATTGAATGCCTGTAACTTTCATTAATAACCTTTAATTGTTCAACATCGTCAAATTATTCTAACCCCTTAATCGACTTAATCCGCCAAACATTTGCTCAAGATGTGTTCATTAAACACTGAAAACTTGTGGTGTTGAAGGCACATTTTCTACTCCCTGCAATATAAACGTGAATTGTTCTTCTATAGTTTAATGGTTTGTATGTTATTATATGGATGTAAGCTTTAAATAATATGTCAAAATATTTCTTCAATGTACAAAAATGTTTTCATGACTCCTCAAGGCACCCCATTTGGGAGACCAGAGTGATTAAATTAAGTCACGTGATGTCACAGGGTTCTATCAAGGGCTGAGGAAACGAAATAGACAAATTTGCTTCTTCAAGGCTGAAATATCCCACTATGCACCTGTTCTTACTTTTCAAAGACTGACTATTGCCATTATAGATCTGATTTCACAAGAATAAAACAACATACCTTTGGAGGTGACAAAGTGGCCCATAGATATCTGCTCAGACAATCTGTTTCAGTGCTGGTTGCAATGAACTGAAAGTGTGTGAATGAAACACATGGACTGACTGTTCACTTGAGATTTGGGAAGTTCCATGCACTTGGGTGTAAAAGGAAATTAGGAACCTCTCTGATACCCAAGAAAAACAAGATGGCACTAGGGAGATGTCTGGGAGATACCAGAGAGACATTCATGAGGCTGAATTCAGAACTGACAGTCACTGAGGTTACTGTGGGACAGTAGTGTATCAGAATGAAGCACTGTTGTACTATCATAACAGAGCACTGAGTACATTGGGGTGATTCTAAAGATCTAGGAAGAAGGCTGGCACAAATTTCATTAGAATATGAGCCAGATCTATAGTCAAAGCATATGGACTTGTAGGTCTGCGAAAACCTCACATACATGGAGGTTTTAAAATGTTTGCTGAAAAAACATGCATTGGGCGAGAGGCAGGAATACATCCTGGACAGGTTGCCAGTCGATAAGAGGACGCACACTCCATTCAATCACACACACTCACTTTGTAATTCCAGTTATCAGTTTTAGATAATGCACATTTCTGCCATGACAATTTTGATTATGAGAGAAATTCCAATATAAAGAAAGAAAGAAAGAAAGAAAGAAAGAAAAACTCAATTCAGTGGCTCTTTTCATGTTGGGTTTTTCACTCTGTTGTGGGATTGAGCAGCCCAGTATATTAGCACACTGCAGAATGAGAGAGGAAAGGGCAGCAGTTCTTGCTGTTATAGTGCTATGCAAAAGTGCTTCACTTACTGTGACTGTGGATATACTGGGGCCAAAAAAGAGCTGCTTGGCAAAATTTGTTAATATGATAGAGTCCTTATTCACTTACACATGATGGTTGAATGTTTATTTTATTGCAGAGGTTTTTTTTGTAACACATGACTACAGTGGCACACAATATAGCTAGCAGCTAGCTGTAGGCTGCTAATACATAAAAGATGCAAGAAGCACATAGATGTGAGGGACTTGTCAGATTGTACAGGCTGATGCAATCAAGCATTTAGTGGTACGGTCAGCCGCATGAGTGAGTGGTCAAGCAGCACTATTAGAGGCTTGTGCATGCAGTTCTCAGGGGTTCAGGCTTCCAGGTGACCCCAGCAGTGCCACGTTATTCATGGGGACACAAGGAAATGCTAGCAATAACTGGTTACCTCTGGACAGATCCTTGAGATCAAGGAGTGCTCTGTGTCTCACCTTCTTTGAACCTACTGAGGTGGAAAAATCTGTTCACTTCTCTACAAAATCAACATTCAGATTAGGGAGCTCTTTCTTCACAGTGAGGAGAGAATGATAGGGATTGTCTAAACAATCAGAGGTCGGAGGATTATTAATTGGCAGGCTATGAAGAGTGAATTTTGTGGGAATTGGACCAGGACACCAGGGTTAACTAATGCATGACAGGACCTGGTATTAATGTATCATCCAAAGGATGACACCTTTTGTAACACTGTGCCCCTGTCCCTGTGCTGGGGCATTTCTGCTTGATTTCTGTTTGTGGAGAGGCAAGAGGGCCTGCTGCTTGTCCAGCAACTCTTCTTCTAACAACACTTTATTTTCCCAGGAGGTACCCCATCCAAAAACAAAACAAGCTCAACCCTGCTTAGCATCAGCTGCTTGATTTCAAATGGGTGTTGATATACGGCAATACAATGGTATAGCCACAAGCAGCAAAGTCTGCACTAAAATTTAGGAATAGGAGTGTTGACAAAGTAAACTAAAAATGCCTGGTTCAGATGTAACATATGTATAGAAAATGTGGGATGTTTCTCTGGCACATGGCAACCCAAGCACATGAAATCAGAGAAATTAACTCATTTCTGGTGTCATGTAAACTTGCATATACAACTAATATCATTATATATAAGGACATATTTTTATTTTAAATAATGCATACCAGCAGTGAGAGTGTTACTTTCACTATGGATGGTGGTTCTTTACTGACACCAGACTCAGGATTTTGCAAACACAATAAAATAAAGTGAAATAAATAAATAAATAAATAGGATCAAGACTGTTTGCATGGACAGAGCATTAGAAAAAGTTCAATTGTGTGCACATGCAGATCCACAGCAGATCACAGTAGTGCATGTCACAGACTATTCAGAGTCAGAGTCACTCTTGCTCTTTCATCACTACTAGGTTCAGCTCACAACAAAGCTACCTAAGCCTGGTCTACATCTTCGCCTAACAATACGATGAGCTCAAGAGAACACTGTGTGTTTTTGGGAAAAATTATCTGCTCCTCGTACATACAAAACAAAAATTTGTAAATGGAAATAGTGTTATGCTCTGATTTGAATATGAATTGTTTCACAATTTACAATTCATAATATCTAATGAGTGTGTAATGGGTATGCATAATTCATGTTTATTTCTAAGCTAGCATTTTTTATCCTTTTGACAGATTCTACTGGAAACCGTACATTTATACCTTATAAAAAGTTTTGTTAAAATTGAAATAATTATTAGAAATAATTGGCCTCATTCACAAAACTTTCTTAAATTATTCTTACTTTTGTTCTTAAAAATGTTCCTACCAATATGGGATTCATGACACATGTGCAGACGTATTTTTTGTGCATATCCCGAGTGTATGAGATGATAAATGCTATCTGTTTGTAAATTTTATGTGAAATCCTGTTCATGCTATTAGCATAAGGAAACAGCCATGAACAAATCCAGGTAAGAAAAAAAATGATGAATGCCAAAATGTTTTTGGAAAGTTTCTTACGCACCGGTTTCACGTTTCGTCAATGAGACCCAATGCTTGTATTCTGGAAGCTCATACCAAATAACTACACCACTTCCACACTGCAAGAATGAATGCAAACATGAATGAATGAATAAAAATAAATATATAAACAATACAAAAATTTATGGAATAAAGCGTACAGTATGTCATGGCATTTGAGTTGTAATTGTCAACCTGTGTAAAATGCAACTGCTATCATTTGTGAATCCACTAAGATTCCTAGTTTTGTTCATGATTTAAAACTCTGTATGAAGTGTAAACCATCACAGGGAAAGTAGAGCCAATGCCTGTGTCCCAGACACAGCCATCATACGTGATCTCTGTTAGACAGCTGTCCAAGCTTCCGCACAAGTCTTCTTTCAGATGCCTGCAGTACCACACAATGTGCTCTGAAGAGCATAGAGATGAGACTATCTCCATTCATCAGCTCTCTCTGTGTAATGATTCTCCACAGTTTTTATTTAGTCCGGACGGGCTCCTTCTGTCAACTTTTTCCACATGTAAAGAAATCACAGTTCTTCAATGAAGCCCTGTCTCCCAGTTATAATTGTTGGCAATTTGCAGCGGGATAAACTCATGGAGTCGGCTGTGTGGAAGCGAGACTGGGTAAACCGCACTCTGCATGCATAATCGGTGTTGAAATAAGTGCGGCATGGGACCTTGGCGGATTAGAATATTTGAGTAGGGGTCAAAGCTGCTTGTATTCCTCTGGGTGGGATATGGGGAGTTGCGGGAGATTTGAATGGGGGGCATTATCCCCAAACAGGGGTTTCACGCACCGCTGTCTGATGTTCCCCTCTCATTTACTCTATCAGGTCCAGCGCTGTGGTATACATAATTCACACGGCTAGGGAACGGCTCTCAGCTGAAAACCACCTGCTGGCTTTTATTAGCTAATTAATGGTGATTTATCGGAGTAACTAATTTGAGAGGAGCTGATTGCCTTCAGGAATCTCGGAACGCTGGAAGAATTCTGATGGTAATTACTTTGTTTGATGGGTGGTCTGCTAAAAAGAGGGGGGAAAAAAAGTTCTGCTCTCCTCACAGCTGTAAATTTTCAGTCTTACTGGGGCGACCTTCGCGAAATGTATTAATTAGCGTCCCCCAAATCTGTTCTATTTGCGCTCCAATTCTGTGGAAGTTTAACTCAGCAATCTAAATGCGTTGTTAGCATCTTTATATTCCAGTCATAATAATGCATTGACTATTAATACAACACTATTAAATATATTTACTTTATAGTAATTGAATTAATACAATATCATGCAACCATTTTTATAGCATTTTCTAAAATAGGTACTACTCATCTCTTATAAAAATCCTTGCACATGGTCGGTGAACATTGATTAATACTATAAGCCACCTTGTTTTGTAGTGTCTAAATGGTGTCTAATTTGTCTCTTGAATAAATCAACACAGATAGTCGGTTTAAGGTATGTAACTTCAGTTAATGTGGTGGATACGGGACTATAAAGCCTTAAACAAACCAGCAGCATAAATGGATGCAACCATAGAATATTTTATGCAGCCAGATTTATGCTAGCATTATGCTCTTTCAGTCGGTGTCTCAGGGAGATCTGGCCTTAATAAAGTCATAAAATCAGACGAGCGCACTCTTTATCCGGATTTCTTTTTGCTTTCCCAGGAAAAGGCGAAGCTCCGGGACAGTCTCTTCTTGATGAAGGGGGCGGGGGGAACGAAGCCGAACTCGCCGCACCGTGCATATTCTGTTCAAACGAGACCCTGACGTCCCGAGGCTACCTCCGCGAGGCCCTTTGTTGTCTCCGATAGCTGACATAAAAATCTGCGGAGATCCGCTTCCAGAGGTCTCTCCCCCACCAAGGTTACAGGCTCCGCTCTCTTTATCGCAGGCGAGGCAGATCTGGCGGATGACAGTAACCCTGCGGGGTCTCCTACGCTGCTCTCATCTCCTTATGTGTTTTATATAAAACACACATTCGCCACATATTGATCGCTAAATCATAACCCCTGTTGCTCTGTTGTGACACGCGGAGGGTCGTAAAGGCGCGGGTGTTTATTTTAATAGTTACGGCGGGAAACGGGCCCATAAATCCCAGGTTTCCGTGTACATGCTACGGACATTAAAGCGTTCAGTTATAAGAGGTGGCCCGGCTTTCCCCTCCGAATAATGGCCGTGCCGTGACCCCCGCCCGCAGACTCCGCCTCTCTTTGGGTACGTCAACGCGCAACGCAAATGGTCTAGACAGCCTCGGAAGCTCGGCGGAAAACTGGGACTAACACTTTATAATACGCTGCACTTATACATACTTAATACATTATTAATAACCGCGTTGTGCATCATTAAAAATATATTACTGATGGTTAGTCAACATCAACAAATGTTAGCAAATGTGTTATTAAGAAAGAGGCCAGACTGAGAAAACTATACGATGGTCAATATACACCACTGAGGTGGGAACAAAATAATTCAGCTGTAATGCTCGTTGTAACCTTGCGTGGAATCTGTAACACCTAGCCTTAATGTAATGCAATGAAAATCAGAGCTGCGATTTTTAGGAAAGTGTCATTTACATGTGGATTTATATTGCAGGGAAAGGTTTTAAAAAGCGAGCCCCTCTGTATAACTGCCTGGTACATATGTACTGTCCACAGCTTTGATTGAAAGCCTCTGACTGCTGCAGAGAGGTGAGAATGCGGTTTCTGCGCTCTGTCCTCTTGAAGTCCTCCAGTCGCTGTGTGTGGGTACAGACAGTGTCCTGCGGCAGAATTTAATCCTGGTCAAGGCTGGGCCCCGCTGGGCCAGAGTAAATACTAAATGCATTGTAAAGTCGCCCGGTATTCTGTAAGAGCTGTGATTAAGCTGTGGCTGCTAGCAGACACGCGGGCTGATCTATTCATCTTCTCTCGAGTGAAGCTGAGAGCCATGGGAGGACCGGTATCACAGTAATGCGAATGTGCCTTCAGTGGAGCCTCGGTCTTCCCACAGTAGTGTTTCCCCCTGTGAGCTCGTCTCCTTCACCCTTACAGTGTGTGACCTCAGAATCTGTATTCCTGTCACTCTGAAAGTGAAGACTTCAGAATGTCTCAACATCATTTTTAGCATTTATGTAGTTCCACTTAAATGTGGTATAGTGCCATATTTATGTTTATTTTGAATGTGTTTTTCTCAACAACAAAAAAACAGCAAAAACCAACAACATGAAGACGACACCAAAGCAGTAAATTGATTAGATTTTCACGAAATATTACAAACCACAGACAGATCATGATACTGAAACAAAAATAGAAAATTACAAATTTTGGTACAAGAAACAATGAAGCGGTATATGAAAATGTGTGTGTATAATTCCTAGGGATAATACACACATATTACACACGGAGAAGCAGGGATGGAATGTCTGCACATCAAAGGCTTGCAGGCTAAATCTACACATCAACATTTGTAAGTCTCAAATCACCTCTGATAAAGCACGTTCTAGTCCATTTTGGCCTCAAGCACACAAAATTTGAGTTGAATTATCAGAGCAAATTTTACTTCATACAGAGATCAACTTCATCACAACAGTATTTTCTGTTCTTTGAATTAAAAACACAGTGTTCAGTCATTAGCTCATGTGTTTGGTGTACAGTACAATATAATACAAACGCTACGGTGCTCAGTCATTAGATCGTACACTGCCGTGTTCAGTTTACTACAAATTCACGGCAGCGACCAACTCAAACTGAACGTATCCAGCTTGAACAATCCCAGCGGTCTGCGGGCTAGCCTCCGAATTTGCATTGCCTACAAGAAAAGAGGCATGGCTTCCATTTCAGCCAGAATGTTCCGGATGCTAGAATGGAAATCCAAGGGCCATTGTGCCTGAAAGTGCAGTTATCGGTACATTCCTCCCATCTCCGAATGCTCCAGGGATTCCTGAAACGAATGGGAGCAATAAGTTCACTTTGCAGAATTAATGCAGTCATTCTTTATCTTGAGAGCTGAGCATTGCCTTGGACTGAGCTTAATGCAAAATGGTCTGAAGCTCAGTTTTTTTAATGATGGCCCTAATTTGTTAGCTCCTTCTAAATTATTAATCTCTTTTATATTCAGTAGTTATTATATGTCATAACTGTGTATCTATGGGGTGAAATTTAATGGCATCTGCTGGACTTCGTGAAGGGGCCAGCACAGAGCACTATTAAAAATGGATAATTAGCTAAATATTTGCCGTGGCACGTTTACAGGGATGCATTTATAATTAGCAGAGGGGGACGCTGGAGTTGCCACAGAGGATGGATGTCACAGTGAGGTGTTTTCGCGGAAGTGCGGCTGAGAAATTGAACTACTCCATTGGTATTGGAAAAGACAATGGGAAAAATGATGGTGGAAGATTTTTTTACTCAGTTTGCGATGCATATAAGAGAAAGACTTGAATGCGTAATATGAAATTACAACAAATTTCTAATATACATTAAAGAAAGCATTGTTCCTTTTCCTGCCATATCAGAGATTTAGAATGCTGTTTGTAAACCCATTTTAGTCTCCAAAAGCATTTGAAATGTCTTACAGACGGATATGTAAGGTATGAGATGGGCATGATACCATTTCACTGATGAAGACAATGTGCCAACCCCCACTCCTCCCCACTGTCCCCCAAGAAGTAAAAGTAGTGAAAGGACAGCAGTAAACTGAAGTAAACTGCTATAAACTGAAGTAAACTGAAGTAAACTGCTGTAAACTGAAGTAAACTGATGCCAGTTGACTGAGCATTATATCTGCCCTCCAGCGGAGAGGACACGGCGCATAAATGTCAGATGAGGCGACGCGTGATCTCAACAGAGAGGCGTGACCTCCGCTCACAGGCCATCGGAGTGCGCTCACCGACTCTTACTCACCGCCCAGTCAGTCAGCCAGTCAGTCACATCACCCCGACCATCTGCCATCTGTGTCGACACCCATTACGGCTCCTTTCAAGCTCAGTCAGGGAGCACTCACTGTCTCTTACGATTTACAGCCCGAACACGGAAGCAAATGACTGTAGGGATAATTGCAGAACAGAAACCTGCTGGTTCTGGAGATATTCAATATCACCTAAGGTCATGACGTAAGCATTAATACCTGTAGTATACTTTCTGTATAAAAAATATTTTTGAGGCAATATTAGTACATCTAGGTAAAATGATATTTAGAAAGAAGCCAGTGTTTTTCCGAAGTGAAAATTTCCATGCAGGGTTACAGTTTTCATCTTGATAAAACATTTACTTAATGGTTAATACATTTACTTAATGGTTGACTAACCATTTATACAGTATACAGAATTCTGAATATTTATCATACGTAATACAAAATTTCTTATGGATATTTTATTATCGTGTATAACTGATATCTTCTTCAAATAATATATTTTGGATAACACAAATGCACCTGGTTCCACACGCTGGTTTTGTGTTGTAAAATAACAGGAGGGTAACAGTGAAGGAACAGAGATACTGGCGGTGTAATGGCTCTCGCAGCCTCTGAAGTATGTACTGAATCTGCGAAAGGTTTGCTGTCTCTGGGCTCCCAGACAGGACTGCAAAAGAAAGGAGAGGAACCTCTGGGACTTCACAGGGACAATCTCACAGCCCCCAAAAGCTGCCTGTCAGAGCCAGAGATGAAAAGGCAACACATTCAACAGATTGATTGGCACATTATGAGGCTCCTACTGTTTCAGTTCACATCGATACGAAAACTCTTGAAATTTCCTCTGTACCTTTTCCCCTTCAGAAGTCCTTATCGTGACGCCTTTTCATTTTTTGCTGAACAGCGTACCACAGATTTATCTCAGGACTAGAAACAATCATAAATATAACTCTCCAAATATCTTAAAGGTTATCCCCAGAAATGAATGCATGGTGTGAAGTTCCATCCTTTTTTAGTTTTGTATTTTCACCACCAAGATGAAAGCTGTCTCTTTCTTCTTCAAAATCAGTTAGCCTCTTGTTCCACATCTTCTTCAGTTTGAGGGAGCGAGGCAGATAGTAGGAGTGTATTGATCGGAGATTGCCATTTACAGAAGCGGAAAAGGGGCGTGGCACATTTTCTGCTTAATGGCCCGAAATAAGTGAGGTGGGAATGGCCTTTAATTGAAGAACAATGCTGTCTGACCCAACCTCCCATCTCTGAGGACACCTTGCATTGGTCACCAGCTGGCAGAATGTGCTCTGAAGAAGGAGAAGAAGAAGACTTTCCATTGTGCATTGTCATTAATTAGGACGGAACATTGCTCCCGCCCTTTGTTAACTGTCCTCTTAAACCTTCCTGTCCACATTGTGTGTGCTATCCATACGCTATCCGCATTGTGCGTTTGCTGTGTATGTTTGGTGTTCTGTCCGCATATTTCACATGTTGTCCTTGCTCTGTACGCTCTTTATGATGTCCTACTATTGTATGTTCAGCTACCACGCTGTGTGCTTTGACATGAAACTGCAATGCTCTGGGAATGGAGCACAGGTGTGTGCTGCACAGGTAAAGAAGAGTATGTCAGTCTTCTGCTCATCTCACATGTCGCCCTTCTGAGAATCCACCAAGCATTTCTGGCACTGATTCGGCTGGAAAAGGAAGAGGTTGTTCAGGAACAGTCACGCAGGACATTTGGATTGTGTCACAGGGTGCTTCTGCTGTATGGGGAGGTGTCTGTGAGGTGATTGTGGGTCATTGTGGGGTGTCCAGAGGGCTCTGTTTGACTGCCGCAAAAACGTAAACATGAGAATGACCTTCTGTGGGACAGGAATTTTTTTTTAAATGGGAAAATAAGGAGGATGACAGGGAATGTGAAATTCCAGGAAGGGTGTCTGTGTTTATATTGACCATCAGTCAACACTGGGACGTGAGATTGTGGAGATGTCATTGATGCTCTGCCCACTGACCGTCTTCTCTTTTGCTCGGATGAATCTAAAGTCCTCACTGGAGAGATGGAGCTAACATCACCCTCACAAGAACATGTCATCAGTCAAAGGTTAGACAATTTCCTGCGATATGGACCTCATGTTAGTTTTTCATTACAAAGAGGTTTGTTTTTTTATAACTTACCAACCAATTTTTATGCTCCCTGGTTTACCTATGTGATATTACGGAGATGTTGCACACATTTCTGAAATGTACACTGTAAGTAATCCATACAACCACATAGACTGAAGGCAAATTATAGGAAAATGTCAACACACGCTTGTATATAAAATGTTACTGTATGTGAAACCACGCTTGTACATTAAAGCAAATTTGACAGTGGGTTAGCCATCACAGCCGCTTCCTCCTGGAAGGTGGTGTGCTGTCATTTTTGGAGCTTGTTGACCTGTGACCTGTGATCAAGGGCCGTAGATGCAGATTGGGCACGGACTGTTTGTGCATTCAAGGAGTTTTCAATTTACAGCCAGGGGAAGGGGCGGGAGTGGGGGCAGGGGCAGGCTGGGGTAAACCTCCTGCTCCCATGACGACTCTCCAGTCCAATCATGTCAATCACAGCCCACCTACTGTTTGCATTAGAAGTAATCAATGAAGGACGTGGTTGAGTGAACATGGATTCTGGTTGAACCAAAGCATGAAAAGTTAATCATGTGCACAGAAGAGAGAAATCAGACTGGGCCGCGGAGCTGACGGTGAACAGGGCCGCAGGTTGGAAGGCCCTTAGCTGGCCCTGACACAGCAGATGAGCCCGGTGACAGGTGGATACCTTCCCCTCACCCCCCCAAAAAAAAAAAAAAAATGTCATGAATTAATGTAAACACAACCCATGTAATTATTTCTGTGGTCATCCTCGGAAATTTTCGAATCAAACCCGCAGGTTCAATTTAACAGAAAGCCTGGGCTTACTCGGGCGTTTGATTGTATATAAGGGAAATCTAAGTGTTCAGGGGGAAATCGAGGCGAGGTGGGCGGAGGATGAAAGCACAGGCCAACAAGTGGAAAATTTGATTCAGTTTAAACAGCTTTTCTGTTTATTGATCTGTTGGGTTGGGGGTGGGGGTGGGGGTGAGTTGGGAGGGGGGGAGGGGGGACGTGAACGGGAATTGAAATCTTGGAGATTCTGGTGAAACACTAAAACCTGTTTTGAGGATACATGGGTATGGATTCGTCTTACATAACCTGGATATGGTCTAGGTGATTCAGGACAACAGCAGGGGAAATGTTGTTTTTATTTTTATGAGTAAAGCTGCAGGGTCCTGAAAGCTGGCTCTTGCTAGTAAAATTTCATTCAAAATTCATTGCAGCTACATTTCATTGCATAAATACAAAGAGGCTGACATCTAATGCTGACCTAACATTTTCCTGGCCGATGTGAAAGAAAGAATTGTTTCGAGGCTGTAAAAAGTTGTACTTAAAAAGGGGAGGAGATGGAAATTGAACATTCAGTGTTCTTTAATGTGTGCCACTGTTGTTGAAATAAACATATATTTTTATAGGTCCCAGGCCTGGATAGATTCACAGAGCTCAGGTCACAAATAAAAGCCCTTCACTGGCTCAGACCTAAAATGAAAAGAACATGTCATTCTGTGCTTCTTCATAACAGGAATCGAAACTTCAGCTTTGTTAATCTATCAGGACATGTCATTGTGCAGACCTCATCTGAGTCATCTTCATTTCAAAGTTGTAACTGTAAAGCACACTCGATGAACCCAGAAGGAAAGAAAATGTGTAATTTGTAAATGTAATGAGTATGTATAGTGTATTTTGCCAGAAGAGACAATTACAGCAAGTGAGTGAAAAAATTTGTAAAAAAAAAAGAAAAAGGGGGTAAAATACAGATATATCTCTTTGTTTGGCATTTTCTTTTTTCTATTTAGAAATTAAACTGTGGAGGATACGATGTAACAAAGTCACGTCCCTTTCCATTATCAGGGCCGATGAATAATTCACGCTGTCTTCATTACGCACGGAGCCCGAGACAGGGCAATGAAACCTCCCACCGCTTGGATCGTTCGTGTGGGAGGGGCACGGGATTGCGCCCGCTCCTAAAAAAAAACACCACGAGCGTGCAGCGGTCCCGTCAGCCCGGTGAGAGCGGACGCTACATCCATTATGTTTTATCTTCTGACGTCCTAATGCTGTTCGGTCCGCTCCCTTCCTCGCGAGGTGATAACCCTCCTCGCTGCTCGGCGGTCCCTGGATGCTATTCTCGCAATCACTTCCAGCATTAATCACAGATCGTTGGGCTAACTGATCCTGACAGGCAGCCTGCCGAAGAGTCGCCCCGCCGCCGGGCCGGCGGCGGCGGGCCTGTTTAATGCCGCCGGAGAGCCGGTGCCCGCGCCGGCAACTCCCAGCCCGCTAAGCACTCAGAGCCGAGGACGCTGCGCGGGACGCGGCGGGAGAGGGCTCCTGATTGTATGCAAATGCGCGGCATTACCCCCGGATGATTTACGGGGGGATAAACCGCACATGCAGAACAAAAGCCGCTTGTCCTCCGCGCATTAGCGAGCGTTGTTCAGATCATGAAAAATGCAAAGGATGGCTTTCTTATTCGGCGAGCAGGGGCATTCTGCTTTTATTGCGAAGCAATTACGTTTCGAAGGAATGCGGAATTATGGTGGCCCACTTATGCCCCCCCCCCCCTCCCCCCCATGACAAACAGGTCTCGTGGACACTGGCGCAGGCAAATGCGAGATCTGTAATGCCACTGTAAACACAGAAGATGCTGGCTTTCAAACTCCCACTCTGCAAAATGAAGTAGCATAAAAATCCATGCTCTCAATATGCCTACAACTTACCTGTATCACCCACAAGTTGTTTTTATTTGCATGCGAGCATCTATACATTTGTGATGTCTTGTATACGAGGATTAATTCTATTCCTGTTTGATATATGGATAAAGATATATTAAGGTATATTAACAAGAACTGGGCTTTGAGTTATGTGTGAGATATGAGTATTTCAATATACTTAATTCATCGGAAAGTATCATATAACCATTGTAGCTAGTCCATATATGGAGAAAGAGACTTTAACAGTATACAATCATAGAATTGTTGGCCTTAACATTTGCTTCCTGGTCAAAACCAGATAGAGTAAGTCATTGCATGTGTCATTGCAAAGATTTAACTATTATTTGTAAGACAAATAATGAACTAAATATTTCTCAATGAATTGTGCCACAACCATTAAAACATATATTTATCAGTGCCACATTATGTGCAGCTGTGAGAGTCCACAGTGTACTATGGGTTATGCCATACAACTGGACTGTCTGATTAAATCATTGCAGTGTCTGCCTGTTGCTTGTTTACCAAAGCCAATGAGGTGCTGTCCAGTGACGTGCCTACGCATTCAAGGCACACATATCTGCCCCTGCCATATATAGCTCCAAAAAAATACATTAATATTTAATTTGAGGGAACATCTTTTTAAATAGATTCCCTGGACAAACAGATAAACATTTCTGTATAAATGATGCATTAAGGTGACACTGGCCTCTCTGCCAGCATTAGCATCTGATTCTGGCTGCGGTGCCGTGTCCCTCTTCTTACTAGTTCTCATCCTGCTAAAAGGTAAAAATGTAAAAGTGAGGGACTATTTCCTGTCTGATAGGGGTTGTGTTGTTTTCAAGATCACCTGGAAATATTATGGAAAATGTACTGGATACTGTAGAAGCTTGAGATGCCATAAAAATCTTTGATATGACTCTTTATATGAAGTCATTTGTTTAGTTTAGTCTAATGCATCCATGACAACAGGCTTGCAATACACACCATGCTAACATTTGTGCTAGTGATTTAACAATATTTCAATATTATATCAGCTCTAATA
The DNA here is from genome assembly GCF_013347855.1 of Anguilla anguilla. Lineage (NCBI taxonomy): Eukaryota > Metazoa > Chordata > Actinopteri > Anguilliformes > Anguillidae > Anguilla > Anguilla anguilla. Next base: position 15,198,901 of record NC_049205.1, on the reverse strand, counting down.
CAGTCCAGCAGGGACCAAATGTACTCTGTGAACACTGAGCGCTGAACATTTTTCTCTGTGTGTGTTTGTTTTTAATTGATACACTCGGTGCTGCTGCAGTGCGCTCAGGTGCATGCAGAATCATATTCCAGATACTCCATTTGAAAATAATCTTACACGTCAAGTGTCTGACTCACCATGCAGCCTGATGATAGAAAATCAGACCCGGGCTGGCTTCTTTAAATTACTTTATTATTATCTTTTAAGCTAACCTTATTATTTAGCTCCATGCTTCACTTTTTGATATCCTCTCTTTACTATCACTTCATTCTCTCTCATGAGAACTGACAAACATCTTCTCACCCACTGCATTTACCCGCTACAGGTTACATTCAGCTGCATGGTGGCAACAGTCTAGTGAACGCTTTCGGAGGGCAGATCAGGATGGATCAGACAACCTGGAAACTTTAAAAGTGAACGAACATGAAATGTGTTCTGGTATGCAACGTCTTCTTAGACGGTTGTTCCGATAGGCAGACCGTGACTTGAGAGTCGCACATTCAGATTCTTCGCTGCTGTTAAACAAACCTGTCTGAGTCAATTTCGTTTATTGGCGCCTGCAAACAAGTTTCAAAATAAATATGTAAATAGTCGTGCCTTTCAATAATACGGTCTGTGGAGTAGGCGGGCACAACCAGCTAAGAAATTATGATAATGTGATTTTTTAAGAAACGTATGTAAAAATGATGCAGAAGCCGATGTGCTGATTAGCTCTGTTTAATAATGTACCATGCACATGGGGATGGTAAAATGTCTGTGTTGAGGTATGTATAGTGGTGAATACTTAGCATAAATTATCCTATCACATTATAACTTTCAACAAAATATGATAAATTATTTCTGCTTGTATAAAAATGATTGAGAAAAGCTTAAACACAATGTGTATCATGTGACTTTTAGAAGGCTATATGTTATTATTTGAATATTTATGCGCGTGATATTAATTATGTGCATAACGATGAGGCAGGGACCACCGTGTTCAGCACAGTTCATTAACGAAGTACTGATCTTAATCATGTACAATAATTTGTATAATAGGCACTTTTAAATATTTTAAATATTTATTCACCAGAAGTGTATGTATATATATATATATATATATATATACTTTTTATACACAGTCCCCCCATTTCAGGCCACCATAATGTTGGGACAAAAGACTGCGCGAGTGTTTCTGATGGGTTGAATGTGTTCAATTGCTTACTTAGTGCAGGCAAGAGAGCTTTCGGTATCTAATCTTTATTCTAGGCCTTGGATTGCCTTTGGAGCCTGTTGTCTGATATTTGCTGACATGTGTTGAATCTAATTGAACATGTGCTGCTTATGCTGAAGAGAAAACTTCAGGCATTTTTCCCCCAAAACAAGCAGGAGCTGAATATTACTGTAGTACAGGCCTGGCAGAGCATCACCAGGGAAGATACTCAGCACCTGGTTATATAAACATGTGGGAAATAATAAAATACAACTATCTACCACAGTGTGAATGCACGGACTAAAGACAATTTCAGTGAGCTATTAAGTTTATACATATTTTGGCAAGTGAAACGTTTTCCAAATGTTTAAATGCTCCATCAGTTATCTCACAACTGTTCATTTGAGGCAGAAGGTATTATTCCTGCATAATCAAATACAACAGTCAGAGGCTGAATATTGTCGGCCAGGCGCTTGTGTTGTTTAAATAATAAGTGGACGATAAGCGCAAACAGCACATGGCGCTGATGTTCTGGGGTTCCACTGCACTGCTGAGCGGGTTGAGGCCCCGCTGGTGGGGCCTGGCTAGCACGCGGCTTCTCTCTTGCTTCCCAGTAGAGTTTTGGCCTGACAATAAACAACAGTTTAATACTTTATCTAATCCCGACCAGGAGGTGAGCCCAACAGCAAGCCTCCGCAGATCCTCACATCCAATCATTTATCCATAATTGATGAAACAGGGAGGTCAGATGTAATAGCCGCTGTGACTCCGGCAACAAATAAATGGTTATTGACAAAACAAGCCAGTGTGGGGCTGAGTGCTGGGAGACAACGGGGAGAGGGAAGAGAGGAGAGAGAGAGGAGGAGAGAGAGAGAGAGATGTGAGAGAGTGGGAGAGAGGAAAAGAGAGAAAGAGACCGCAAGGAGTCCGTGGAGCAGGGAGAGGTGGCGAGAAGCGAGGAGAGGGAAACGAAGTGACAAGAAACGGTGGAGAGAGTGTGGGGGAGGCGACGAGGGAGAAAGACAAGAGACCCGTAAGTGGGAAAGAGGGACAGTGAAGCCATCATAAGGAAGAAGGAGAGGTACAAAGAGAAGGCAAGGAGACCATGGCACAGAGAGTATAGGAGAGAAAGAGAGAAAGAGTGAGAGAGAGAGAGAGATGTGTCAACAAGAGATGAAGCAATGAGACCACAGTGTGAGGTGTATCTCCTTATCATGGCTGAAAAGACCCAAAAGGACCTGATCACAGGACACGACCCCTCTGACACCGGAGGAGGAGAGGACAGAGGAGGAGGAGGCTGACGAGGAGGAGGAGGGGCGTCGGAAGCCGAGGTGAGTGCAAACGCGCCGCGCTGATCCGGGTACAGCGGGCCAGCTGTCTGCCTCGCTTTTATCTCCCGGCCCGCGTCAGGTGCAATCCGCCTGTCTGTCAGCCCGCGCGATCCTCCCAAGACCCCCTGCTCCATCCCGCATGCAGGAGCGCGCCTCGGCGTCTTCCCCGCGCTCGCGCCCGGAGCCCCACCGCCGGTCCGCCGCGCGCCGCGCCGCACCTTCATCCGCACACATCAAAGCCCGCCGGCTGCCTCTCCGCGCGCCGGTCCCGCACACACCTCTGAAACGCTCGCACCGCCAGGCGAACGCCAGCCAACCGCGAGGGATCAGACCGGCAGAGCGAACGCCAGCCAACCGCGAGAGATCAGACCGACAGAGCGGCTACCGTGGGATTAAAAGACTGTAATGTGGAGAGAGAAAAAGGCTAAAGCAACACATGAATAACTATTACACTCCAAATCTCACCAAACTTGTTCACTTTTAGGTGCTGTCTTATTATTACCTGTACAAGTGAAAATGGTCCAATTAATTTTATTGATAATATTGAATATTGTATCTTATCAATTCCTGTCAGGAATTTATAAACTGAACGATTATTTGAACAATTAATTAGTTTGAACCAGTTTCATAGCACAGTTTAACATTTGCTTTGTATCTTTTTATATTACCTGTGGCATGCACTGTTCTGTGCAATTATTTATGTCTTCTTTTGACTGTTGCATTACTAATGACAGATTTTAAAGAATAACTCATTCCACACTGAATTAATCATTTCTGTGAATGACTGACAATGGCATATTCCTTGCTGTATATTTTAATTTGCACAAACCTGGCATATATTGATATAAATATATATGAGAAACTAATAAATTCTCAACTTGTATAGAGTTATAAATATCAAAGACTTAAATTATTTTTCAAAAATATTCTATATATATATATATATATATATATATATATATATACTCTATATAATTCAGCCAAACTCATACATTAAAATAATACAAAGGTGACTGGAACCAATTTAACATAAAACATGAAGATTCTCTGTATCATTAATTTCTATTTATTTACATTTTAATATTATTCTAACATGCAGTTCAATTTATTAAAGGCAGAGCGATTTAATATACATATGCATTTATTTCACTGTCTTAAGATTTATTCAATGTAAAAAATCTTAGGTGATTATCCAGTGCTTAATGACAAAGAGCCAAAGTCACAAGGTCATTAGGTTTCCTGAATATCGGTGGCATATGTGTGAGGATGAATTGAAAGAGGTTCTGTTTTTCCTCCAACAGCAGTGTGGTGAGTCCTTTTTTTACCTCTTAATTACTGTATAAGATCATAAATATTTCAAGCATATGCTTTCCCGCTTTGTCATTGTGGCTGCAAACTAAAAGAAACAAGGTAATCTGCATATGAATGGGGTGCGGCGGGGTGTGGTGGAGGGGGGTCGGCGGTGGTGGTAGTGGTGGTGGTTAGTGGTGAGGGTGGGGGTGGGGGTGGGGGGGGCCCAGTTTGGTGACAGCAGGAGGAAACGGCGCTCTCTAGCTGCAGCTGCTCCTTCCGGGCTCCCCTCTGAGAGGCTGTCCCTGGAGTCGAGCTCATCCCGGTACAAAGGGATCAAGGCTAGCGGGCCCCCTAACTCAAAAGTGACCCCCTTTCCCCTCTCCGAACCCCCTTCCTCCAGCCCCCCATCCCGGGTCTCTGGTGGCCCCCAAGCATATGGGGAGCTTTTTTTTTTAGGATTCACGCCGGTCGCGATAACCTGCGCGTGGCCAACGGTCCGAGGCCTTGGAAGGAGGCGCGGCGTCCTGCAGACATGTGACAAGCGGGGTTCCTGGTGGAGCTGAGCTGTGGTTGTGGTCCCCGTACGCATCCCAGCTCACCTTGGGCCCGGGGACCATTAAAACGACAACATGAATGAAAATCTCGGCCAGCGCCTTTCGGAAATAGGTCACCCGGCGCAACCCGTCACGTGAGGGGAAGTGACATCACGCGGGCTCTGCTCAAACGGCTCGTAATTAAATTTATGGACCTCGGATGAACACTTTTTAACACCCGCATCGAGCGAGCGAGCAATTACACGCTTTATTTAACTAATGTAAGCACGGCTAATTCCTTTATGGCTGTAATGGCTTTCAGTCAAGGTTCACGGTTAATGATTTCAACAGCACGTATTATTTTAAACTAATAATGCTTTGCATTTGAATTTGGGGAAAGGAATATAGTTGTGGTAAGCCTGTTACCAGACCACACCTACAAAGAAACAGTAATTTCCTTCAGTGTCAGTTAGCATTGCCATTAACACACACATTATTTCATTTAGAAAAATTGCATCGAATAATGAATTTAGAATGAAAAAACTTTACTGAAATTAATAAAAACATCCTAAAATATAAACCAAATTTTACATATATAATTACATGTGCAGCTATGCATATCGGTAAAATGAACACTGGGCAGTTTTAGAATATAATGGTGAAATCAGCTGTGTGTTAATTCTGAGTAACCACAACCACGTGATGATAAATAACAAAGCATTTAGCTTGTTAACAAAGCACTTTCATATTCCATCATTGCATTGTTTACCTCTGTTCTGTAAGCCATTTAGTGCTGTTAGCCACATTCAGCCGAATTGTGGATGTGGCCCGCTCTGAAGAGCAGTTAGCGCACTCACAGAAAGTGGCAGAGACAGATTGGGCTGATTGAAGGCTAATTAGTTTGACCTTTCCTGTCATAATTAGCATGCACAATACCCCTCACTGTAGTCTGTCTAATATCTCAAACAGTCAAAGCCTTAATAAGGAGCAGGAAACAGGTGGTATTATAGCAGGCTGATATTGCTCAAATATCCAACATTTGCTTGTTGCTGTTAAACATCCATTTTGTAATATTGAAATTAGAATTGAAGGTTACAGACACTTGTGTAGTCATGTGGATGCTATAAACCCCTATACTTTAACTGTACAAACCCTGTAATTTAATACAGTAATCATTATAATATCCAGCTGATGACAACATTTACAATGACTGCTGTGATCATCATCGTTGTCATCACGGCATTACTGTTACTGTGCAATTAAGTTTATGCATTATTTCAGTTCTTTTTCAATCCTTTTGCACTGACTTACTATTACTGTTACTATCATTTCAGTGACACACGCAGCCTCTGAAACAATCAATTCTTACTGTGTTTGTATAAAATAAAGCATGGGCCCAACCCAATGGAATTATTATTGTTATTATATTTTTTGCAGTTGTAAAGATGCCAAACAAATAGTTAATATTGCACACACGGGAAGACGGCACAAAATCCCCAGCGTTAAATCAAATATAGGAGAATGTATATGAGTCCAATAGGAATCTCAATAGGTTATTACTGTTAAAAGTGTTCACTTAGAATTTATTTTACAGAACAGTTCAGTAAATCAGAACACTTTGCTGTGCAGCCATTGTGCATTTTGATTTTAGAGGGGAAGCTTGTGCTCCCTGCTTCTGGCAGTGAACTGGGGGCTCCTGTGTCAGATTGTTGAGTCACAGTTTAGGGGAACCGCCATTGAACTCTTTTACCCACTGGCAGAAACTTTGCCATCTTTGTTGGACATTCTATTTTGTTTAATATTTAAGCAAATTCTTTAATATCTTTAGATCCAATCAGATATAAATCATCTAATTAACCCAGTCTGGTAGATTATCCATTTTGATTTGATTCACCATCACAGATAGCTGAGATTCATTTTATTTGAGGGGAAATCAAATCCTAAATGTGCTAAATGCACATCTGGATACAGCCACACTGCTCTTGATCTTCCAGAGGATGCAGAACATTGAAATCCCATAGAGACCAGGTTACTCTAATTCAGAGCACTTTAAACCAGTTTATGCTCATTCAGATGGCAGGATAACATAAGCAAGTTTGACCATTTGTGAACAATGTCAGAGTAGGTGTTCCTGATGATTCGGATGTTGTGATGTACAGTAGAGTAACCGACATTTCTGATGGAAGACACGCGGCTCAGTGTTCCAACAGAAATGGATTCTGAGTCTCTGCCACAGCAAAGACAACGCTGCCATTGAGATAACTCTGACCTTTCCTGGGACCTCTTGATTTTAACTTGATGATAATACTTTTCTCCTGCAGGCTGCTGCAGGCAACATGACAGTTCTGACTCACAGATGACTGCTTGTGTGATATAAAGCACTGCAGTGCGCTTTTGCAATCCCTGCAAAGTTATTCGCCCCAAAATGGATGAAATAATGTACAAATCTTTTGATAGATTCAGAGACTGTTAACTTTAAATCTTTAAAAAAATAATTATTTGCGTAGACTTTCAGATCACTGTTCTGTATATTTACCTTAATTTGTTGCCTTTTCTAATACAAAAAATCCCAACAGTCCCTGAGTGAGAGGACTGACCTGTGATCAGGTTTTCCTGTCCTAAATCCCTTAGCTATGATGAGCTAAAATGTAAAACTGAACTTGGATCAGCACTCCTAGTTCGAGATACTTTGTGAATATCCATCCAGGTCTTCCCCTGTGTCCCTATGTTTTGAGAGAGAGAAAGAGACTTGCGTTTTAGGGCAAGTATTCCAGCTTTATTTATATTCTTTTTATCTTTTTACCTTCACACAATGTGATCACCCAATCAGGACCCGAAAGGTTTTGAGCTCCGCCCCCCCCCCCCCCCCCCCGGGAAGCCAAGAGTGTGCCCAGAGAGAGAGAGAGAGAGAGAGAGAGAGAGAGAGAGATGTGTGAGTGTTATTTTCTCACTGTCCTCCTCCTCCCGCCATTTCAATGGCGTTAATATCACTTAGACAGTGCTTTTTATTCTGGAGTATTGTTGCCGGTGAGTAATGTGTAAATCCTCCTGAGGGCCTTGAAGGCTTGCGGGCGATGACTTCTCCCTGCCTCACCAGCCCAGCCTGCTCAGATGATTGAATACTTCATAATGTCTGTCCCCTGTTTTCTAGCTGACCTGCTCTCTCTCTCTCTCTCTCTCTCTCTCCCTCTGTCTCTCTCTCTCTGTCTCTCTCTCTCTCTCTTTCTCCCTCTGTCTCTCACTCTCTCTGCCTCCCTCTCTCTCTCTGTCTCTCTATCTCTCTATCTCTCGCTCTCTCACACACACATGAAGTACACACACCCATTGAACATTGCTGCCCTCTATTACTTCTTCTCTCATTTTCTTGTCTTTTTGAAACACATTCAGATATAAATATTCTAACTTTTACTATGCGTGAACACATCCTTTATTACAGCAAGGTCTCAGCTGTTGAACGCTGTCATGTAATCCAAGCAGTGATTAAATCACGCATTTGTATTTTTACGTCCCATTGAAAATAGTAAGGTCTGCTCACTCAATGCGGTGTTCATAACTTTGTAGCTTTTTCAGAACTAATTATCAGAGCATGATTTATGCTGAAAAGTATAGAGTATCAACAGCAAAATCCATCAGGACCTCCAAGATGTTTTTTAAACATTGTGATTTAAAATGCGAAAAAATAAAAAAATTGCATCTCTCACAACAAGCTGGATTCATTCATATTGAAGGTTCAGCTTCATTGGGCCTGCCCATTTCACCTGAACATCTTTAAGATTTTATTTTCATTAAAAGAAAATAAAACATTCCAGAAATATTTACTGTTTGTTTTTTAAGACAGAGAAAAGGCTTGACCATCTTAAAACATTTAAAGACATCTCAAATATTCATGAACAATATGAAACTAAATTAAATAAAAAGAGGTTAAGTGCAAAGCTAGCATGGTTAGAGGTGCGCAGGGAGAAGGAAGGGTCTTCACAGTGCTATGGAGAGAATTCCAACATGATTGTAGTAAGGCTGCACATGAGCAATCTGCTACAGCAGACCAAGGCAGGTTGGTAAGTGAACAACCTACTTAATTTAACCTATTTTCATATGTGTGTGTATGTGTGTGTGTTTGTGTGTGCATGTAAGTATGTGTCTGTGTGCGTGTATGCGTATGTACGTGCGCATGTGATTGTGTGTGCATGCATCGTATGTGTATGTGTGTCTATGCGTGTTTGCATGTTTGTGTGCACGTGTCTGTGTATTTGTTTGTTTGTTTCGGGATTGTATTTGTGCATTTGTGTATATGTGCACTTGAGAGTATATAATTTATATGTTCTTGGTGAAACATAACCGCACACACATGCAAACACACACACACACACACACACACAGACAAAACATATACTTTTGTATAACATTTTTAGTACCCTGCTATGCTACCACACCTAAGTTAAGAATAACATGCATATTGTCTTTAAAATGTTTAAATACAAATGAATGAACATTCCACTATAGAAGAGACTGAATTGCAATTCTTCTCGTCCCCATTTTGACGCACAATTTTGATTCATTAATATTTGATGAAATGACCCAAACCAAAGATATGTAGCATTCCTGCATTACTGATGCCTACGCCCGTGAGCTATAAACATTAGAGACGTGATTGAGTGCGCTAAAATGAACTAATTCACTGGCACATTGATTATTCCAAGGAAAAAGAGTAACCCCACTGAAAAATGATAACTGAAATATTTGCCTTTTTACATATGTGGGGTATGAGAAGCAAAAAAAAAAAAAAAAAAGCTGCATGTTTTTGGCATTTTTAAAGTGATGTGTGGATTCAGCCTTGGCGCGGTGTTAATTGGGTCCACGGATTGCTGCAGGTGTTGTGCAGGTAATTTGCGATGTCGGAAAGCCCAGGATGCTCCCTGACCTGTGTCGGCTCTGTACTTCCATGGCGTTGGGAGCTGCTAATTATTTCACTGTTTCTGCTCTGCAGAGTTTTGCCGGTAGAAATAAAAGAGAACAGGAATAATAATTGGAAAAATTAATGAGAAAGGTCTGTTGCACACAAAGGCTGACTGCTAACGCATAAAGGCAGAAATTACCACAGGAATACGTTTCAAATGTAAATAGCATTATTGAAAGGAACAAGGTTTTTCTTTCAATTGAAGAATATTACCCACCGTTGTTTGTAGACATTTATTGGTGCATTTACAAATTGTGACATTCTGTATAATTTAACATGAGAGTGTTAATTCAAACCAGGGACACTATTATACTCTGCATGTACGTATAACAAACTGGCGTAACTCAGTCATGTATTTTACCCCCAAAAATATATATTTTTTTCGTTGTTCCGCACAAATGAGTGAATTGTTTCCAACATGTTTTAATGTACTTTTTTTGCATTGAAAGAATAAGCCAACACAGAAGGCATGAAACAATGATCTATCTATCTATCTATATATATATATATATACATACATTTCCTGTATATATAATGTATGTGTGTATGTGTCTGTGTGCTGGCATGTGCATGCGTGTGTGTGTGTGTGTGCTTGTGTGCATGTGTGTGTATGTGTTTCTCAGATCTGAATGACTTCTGAAGCTGAAATCAGTTTTGTCCTTTGTGCATATACATAACTATTTGCCTTTTCCTGTCAGTTATTAGGGGAAGTTTTTTTTTGTTGCTTATAAATTCAGAAACCATTTTATGACTCCAATGAATGTACATGAACGTACACTTGTTTGCATACACATTTGTTTTCCTTTTATGACTTTATGAGGCAACGCTACACTAACCTGTGACATGTCTATCTTTGCTGTATGAAAAGTCACAGTGCATGGAACCTTTTGGGACAGATAAATCAACCTGGAATTAGTCCCCAAACACTAAACAAGGATGTTTTCCACATATTCTACAGTTACCAGCAGGGTCATTAGCCAACCAAATGTTTTAGAAAGAAATTTTTCTCAAGAGATTAGATTCTTGAAACATTTAATGGATAATTTAAATGAAAATGTGGCCACTGCTTCCAAACAGCAAATTCAAGTGTAAACGCATATTCTGTGTGTTTCCCTCTACATTGTATAATTCTTTGAATAATTTAAAGGCCTACTGTATGTAAAATTTATTTGTATTTATTTTATATCAAACAAAGAGAATCAATGTAAACCCATAAGCCATAAAAAAAATATAGAAATGAAGCTGGTCCCATGGATTCAAAGGTCAGAATAAAAATGACATTGGTGTACAGTAATGCTGCAGCCAGGTAGTGTAATTAACTTGAATATATTAAACCTTTAACAGGCAGTCTTTATTAAATTATACATTTTCAATTTGCCTTGACTATATATTGAGCTCAGGTGTGGAACGTGACCAAAAAGAAAGGACTCGGGAACACCTGATGGCTCTGAGCATGAATTATTTTATATAATTGATTGAATTTTTTACAGACATTCTGTTGAGCGCAGTAATAAACCCCTATTTAATACACTGAGCTTATGAGTTATTGAGAAATTGATTTTATTTTTTTATACATTCACAGATAGGTTCTAATAATACATATACATATATAATTTAAGATTTTACAAATGTGGCACCATAATGTAAAATGGTCAGACATGGAATCATATGAGGTATTGTGCACATCTAAAATTGATATTTCATAATAATTTTTAATCGCATGTATACAGGAAAATATCAAGTTTGTATAGTGAAGATATGGTGCGAAGTGGGGGATCGTTGGTGTGCCTGCATGGCCTTTCATATTTTTGTCCTTAACTGTAAAACATTTTATCGATTGTACCTTTTGTGAAGAATGAGTGTGATTTTCTAAATCTCTTTTTTTCCAAAGACAATAACATTTCTACACTTCAAAGTGTGGTACAGTTATAAATGTATAATAAATGATTTGTAATTTAATTATAAATTATTTGTCACAGAAAATCACTGTTGATGGCTAGTCAGCATTCATGACTGTAAGTATGTTTTTTAAAGAAACTCTAGATTAGCACGATAGCCCAAACAACCAATAAATGTCTACAGTTGCACTGTTGAGATGGAAATATACATAAAGTTTTCTCAATGTGGACACAAACCTCCTTCTTAATAATATAAGTAGTATTAACTTACATTTATTAATGTTAATAGATGATTATCATCTATGTTAATGATTGCACCATATTCTACAGTGTTTGCAAAAATCAATATGGGCCAGAGAGACCTGTAATTACATTGCTTTCAAATAAATTCATGAAATCCAAACAAAATATACCGGTCACACAATTTATTTTTTCCTCCTGGAAATGAATTAAATTCAATTTAGCAGTGAGCAATAGAACCTGATACCACTAATCAGAAATCAAATGTCCCATTTAAGACTTTGTTTGTGTGTAATTAACCCTCCCACTATTCTCTTTGAATCATTACAGATGGCTGACACAGGGATCACAAAGAGATGGTGAATGCTAACTTTCCCATTGTCTTGTCAGTCATGTTTGGGGAGTGCCAACTCACGACATTCACATATTCATTTTTTTGATCCAGAAAGCCAAAGATCCTTTTATATTCAAATGAGATCATTAACATAAGACATCCAGCATTATGAAATCCCTTTCCGTTAAACTCTCATTTGAATGTCTTATATCTTCAAGACGTATCAGGGTTAAAATCATCTGGGCTTTTGTCCCCTGAAAGGGACACCTCAACAGAGTCAAAGATGTGTCATGGACCCAGCCTGTAAATTCATCATGAAAGAGGTCTTGTCTTAGAGGGAGTGAAATTACTGTCACTCTGATAAGTCTGCATTAATATAGGGGACTAATTAGAAGTCATTATAAAAGATCAGAGCATGCTTCCTCTTTCTGAGTTTTTCATACTTTGTTATTATCGATGACTTCATTCGGTCTTTTTTTCCTCTAATCTTTAAAGAGAACATATATATTTTTTGCCCTTGTCAAAAATGTCGCTGATTTTCGAAAAAATTCACGCTGCACCTGAAAATCTCTTGCAGGGCATGCATTATATATTAAAAAAGCCATTCTCTATCAGAGATGAAGACCGAAATGTTCAGACAATAAAAATGTCAGCATCTCTTAACGTGTGTATCAAATCCTTCAGTCATCTCCGAAAAGCCAAACAAAATAAAAATGACAAGCCCGCTTGCAAAAAAACTTGGGTTGTATGAAAACGTAAGAACTTTGTTTCCGGAACAGCGGCTCTCCAGGGACCGATCCTGACTCCGTCTTTGCTCTGGATTACAATTAACCCTTCACACTCCTGAATTTCAGAGGGAGACGATATCGGTCTACAGATCTGTGTTCATCTGTTTTTTTAATGCTATTCAGGATTCCATAATAAGCTTCCTTCCTTCTTTCCTTACTTCCTTCTTTTTGAGATCACATATTTCTTAACTGTGTTTTTAGTTGTTCCAGTTATAAAATAAATGAAGGAAGTGGAGCAAGAAAAAGACTGTGAATGTAATTGTTTTATTCAGATACCAGGCCAGTAACACAATCTCTGTGGGCACTTTCATACCTAAACCTTTCTGTGCAGAACTTATTATAACATGGATTTAATTGATATCCCTTAATTGTCTTGCAAATACAAGCAATGAGACATGCAATAAGTTTTAATAAGTAAGGAAATTAGTTATAATGGCGACCCAAATGAGACAATGGGGACTAATCAATCATAAATAAATATGAGACAAGACTCTGTACCATGATTCATTTTAGAGAGGAACAGAGGTCATGCTAACGGTTCTCTCGGCTAAAGTCGTTGTTACTGACTGTAAAACTCACTTTATGACCAACAGCAGAAGAGACTGTAATGTTCCTCTTACAACCAGAAAATGGCTCCCTCTGATGGATTACCAATGAATGCCACTCCCCTGCCTCATTTATTTCAACTGAAGTACAATGCACCAGTCAACTTGAATTTAAAATCTTCATATTGTACACTGCATAATTCTTGGATAATTATATTCTTTAGCACTGTGGATTTTATTCATGTCTATCCTTTGTGTGTGCATGTGTGCATGTGGGATTGTGGGACTTGCGAATGTGGTGGATTTTAAACAGAAGAATTTCAAAAACCAACAATGAAATACAAAGTAAAACTAAATGATGAAAGCCAATGATAACTGCTGTATGGCCAACCAAACAGTATCTATTATCTTCCAAAGAATATCATATTTTAAAACAAGTTGCCTTATTTGCAATGTCTTTGTAATGCCCCCTAAGTGTCTGCAGCAAGTAATATGAAAACATTATTATTTTGTGACCATAATCATAATTGCAAAGAGTAGGCTCGTCATTCAAACGAATAATGGTAATTAGGAGATAGCGGGGGGATGTTATGGGATGTGAGCTGACTCTCTGGGAGGGCTATAAAAGCACTGACGGAGGCCCACATTGCGAGAGTCTGTGGCGAGACTCAGTGATGTTGAGTGGAGGTACGTGGCCTGTGTCGACACACCTGAACGAGGATTCACGGCCAATCCCACTGCTGCGTCCTCAGCTCCCTCTCGACTCATTTACATGAGTAATTAGTTAAACTGATTGACACGGCACCTGGCTTTCTGTCACTGCGGGTTTGGTTTTTTAAAGGGCCGGACGTACTAAGCTATTCATTCTGTTAAAACTACTTTGCGCTTTGGGGATCTGCTTGTCTAAAACTAAAATAAATGTTTCCACCTGATTGAAAAAGTTGCACTGAAAAGCAATATACCCCAGCCTTTGCCTGACAATTTTTAAGTAAGCTGGAACTGTTAATTGGACTAATTGGAATTGAAGCTGACTTTATTGCAAGAACAGCTTTGCTGTACATGTGATATAACATGTGACCAACAGTGGATATGATCTTTAGCTTTCATTTCTTGTATTTTACTGTGGGAAATATGAAGTGCCATGAAATATGACATTTTTTAAAACATAATTGTGACTAATCCTTGAGTTTCTGTTTGACTTCTTGTTGAGGTTTATAAATACAAAATATTAGTTTCACAGAGTGATAAATGTTTAAAAGACAAGGTCTTTCATGTAAGGATGTACAGTACATATTACACATATTACATATTTCAGGTTTTCACTCTCAATAGTATACGTGCCCTTCAAATACTGCCTTCAACCATGTCTTTGCTTAATGGTATTTATTATTTATTTATTTAATGGTAACGAAAACCAAACAAAAATGGCCTTTTTAAATGCCCTGTGATTAATAATTGCCTTTTAAGTATAGGGGTAAAGGGTTTTGTCATCCGTACGAGCACATGTGCTATCCACCCTGCATATGTAGTCAGAGTCAAAGCTCTCAGTCAGAGAGCATTCTCAAATAATTTCTCATGAGGGCAAATTGTCTTTAAATGTCAATATTATAAGAAATGTATTCATCCTTCACTTGTGTTATCGGTGTGTTTTCCCTCCTTTATTTATGCAGTGCAAACCTGTTCTTCATAGCACAGGAGACCACGGTGAGATGATGTCATCTTTAATTTATGTCCGTGAATGTTGGTCCTCAGAATAAGACACGCTGCACTCAACAGCTGACTGAGAGAACACAGGCCCTTCCTCAAGAGGCTGACCTGGGTCTTACCAGGGAACTCAGTCAGTCGCTGGATCTGTTGCTTAGGAGGTTTGTCGGGTCCCAGAAACTCTGCTATAGAAGCTGCTCCTTTGTGTGCTACTGCATTTCTCTCTGTAGTTTCTGTCAGCTGTCTTTTCCTGGGGTAAGGAAATCATTTCCTTTCGCTCTCTCTCTCTCTCTCTCTCTCTTTATTTATCTTTTCTGCTATGGTCTTTCCTCTGAAAATACAGTCCAATGAGCAGTTTGTTATCATCAAATGCAAAGATTCACTCCCACAAATAAATGTTGATTGATTCTCTGGTTGATTTATTGAAGGATTGACTCTGAGTCAGAAACAAGCACCTTCAGCCATATCAATGAGTCATATTGTGTGTGTGTGTGTGTGTGTGTGTGTGTGCTTGCATGTGTGTGCATGCGTGTGCCATTCCAGAACAGGAAGCAGAGAGATTTTGAAGCCCATGTTCAACTTAATGTCCAAAACAATGAACTGCAGGCTAATCAACTTGCATGGCAAGTGGACCATAGACCCTGGAAATAGATGTTTAATAATAACATTTAATGGACTCACACTTTTGCAAGATCAGCATGATCCTAATTCCCATGCTACCACAAGAATGCTGTGAAATATATCTTGATTTTAATTGTCTTTAAAGGGCATTGCTGAAAAGGGGAAACACCATTTATTTCAGACTCTCAATAAAAGGTGACCATTCCAAATGCTACCCAATCTCTCACATAAAACACCAGAGCTCTCACTGGCCTACAATAACACTAATGTCACAGTGACTTTAATTTATTTCTGCTTACAAACGTATCAAGAGTTCAAGGACCACTGCCAATTTTTTATGTAAAGGAGACATTAACCACAGGTCTAATAGCTCAAAAAATATGAGCTATAAAGAAACCATTCCACATAGATTTCCATGGTGTGATTTGACATATATTCTATTTCTTGTTTAGTGATTAAAAAAAAACCACACACACCAGCAAGTTGAGATAAGGGGCAAACAATATTATAAGGAACTGGTGTATTTTCTATTTCACAAGATCTGAGCATGTTTAAGTTTCTCTATTCTCATCTACAAAAACATGATAAATTCATGGGGGTGAAAACCCCTGCTAATTCTTCCCTCAGGCCCTCACTGATCCATCCCCTGCAGCTTGGATACCCACAATGCACCAGTTCCCTTGCTGTCTGGGTATGGTTTGCAGTCATAGCCAGGAAGCACTGCACCAGCTGATCACATCGTCTCCCCAGGGACCCTGGTGCCATATGCCATACACCCCCCACCCCCCCACCCATACTGAGCCCTGGGGCCCCGCTTAGGGATGGCCCTCTTCAGGATGAAATGAGGATCTCAGAACACAGGAGAAAGCCCTTATCTTCCCTACAATGAAAGGCCAAACAAACATGTTTCTGTACAAGAGAGAAAAGCAGATTGAAGTGGAGGAGGAAACCCATTGGGTTTTTTAGATATAAAAAAACCTTGCATCTCTGCTCCTGACAATAAAGATTTTTGTGAATAAACATGAAAGGGCAAATATGCTGTAAGGGAGCTTATGCAGTTCTTTACAGGGCAGAGTACAGTGGCACCAATAGAGAGGCTACATCGTTGTATACTGTAGAGTCAAGGAGCAAAGCTCCTCAGCCAATCAGCACGAGCCCTGCAATCAGCTGCAGCCCGTGGTTCTTTTCTCTCCAGCTGTTTCGGAAGCCCTGGGAGCGCTCAGCAGTGGATAGCCACACTGACATTTCCAATATGGTGCCGCGGCTCGAGCGGTGTGCCAATATTTGCATACCTTTCGTGTTGAAAGGCGGGATTCAGCGATGTTCCGGTGGCGGGAAATCTGGCGGCGAGATGGCGCTCACATCTCGGAGGCCGCCTGCCATGCCTCGCGTCCACATCAATCTAGCCTCCGAAAGGGCGGGTGACTCAGGGGCCTCTGGCTGCCTTTGATCCTGGGAGACAAGGCCTGGTGCCCCCCCCCACCACCCTCCTCTCCTACCCCATACCTCTTTGAGAGTCGCAACAGAAACCCCTCTCCCCTCACCCCTAGATGGAAACTGCTGAGCTGATCCTCCATATGAGCAGAACCAATGGCTGAATTGCAGAGCACGGGTTCCACATGCAAGTGACACACGTCCCCTGTTGCAGTGTCTTCAGTGAACAGAGTGAGAGAAAGGGAGACACACCTCCATAAAACTGTGACCCAAGCAGAAATAGAGAGATGTACACACCCACCTTACACTGCGAACCAGGCACAAAGATCCCGCTGTGAAAAAACTTGGTGGCAAGACCCTCTGACCCTACCATCTCACATTGTGACCTGAGAGGAGAGACACACTTAGACCCAGGCAGAGGGAGACACGCCCCTCTTCCATTGTGACCTCAGCATAGACAGACACGCCCCTCTCACAAGGTGACCTGCACAAATAAGACCTAATCTCACCACTTTTTAAACACTAGACAGTGTAACAGAGTACCCTCACAGTCAACAGCAGCAAGATTTACAACAGTGTTGATACAACATTATGATACTTTATCCCTAAATTATTTGTGATTACAAAGTGCATTAGAACACATTGTGGTTAAAGCCCATATCCCTACTCCTCACTCTCTTCTCCAGCAGTGTCTAATCTTACCCGTAAGGGATGGTGTGGGCGAAGGTTTTTGTTTTAGCTCAGCACTGTGACAGCTGAGTCAACTAAACAACTAATCTTGGTCTTCAATCAGTGCTTTGATAAACAGAATCGGGTGTCAGCGTGTTGGGCTAAAACAAAAACTTGCACTCACACTCACCCTTATGAAATGAGACTGGACACCCCATGCTCTTCTCACTGGTGGTTTAAAACCACGCAGCCACAACTAGAAAAGGATCATATACTCTCCCAAGAAAAAAAATGAAATAAAATTCTAATGCATTTGCGATTCAGTATATACATGCAAACAATTATTTATTTAATTCATTATGATTTTGAATAAGGATTCATACAAAAATTGTATAGCACAGTGAATCTGGACCATTTTGCATGTTTGAATGGTTTGTGAGGACACCTATTGGAGTACCATGGAAACTGCAACTGTGCCTATTTCTAAACGCGTGTTTCATAAAAATATTGCAGAAAATAAACATATTAATTAAAATTTATATATAGCGCAAATTAAAAAGAAAACCACAAGGGCAAAAACATACATAGCATTACATAAAAACTGAACAACAATAAAATGCAAAATACATATTTGTTTTTCCAACTGAATTTTTCATTTCTATCCAATATAAAAATTATTTATACATTCAAACACTGAAATATGTAACCAAACTTGCAATCACATTGCACATTCTACTTGAAATATTTATCAAAGGGTCAAAGGTAAGGCTTGCATTTTTAACAGACATGTCAACATAATCACTTACACTTGCTTGAACTTAACACTGGATATTCATTTACTCGAACTGAATACACACACGACTCAACAATGGCCATCAACATTTCTGCAAGGATGATGAATGCCCTCGTAATATGCATTTCTAGAAAGAATGAATATGCATATTTCAAAGGCTTCTTATCATGTAAGGAATCTAGAGTTACTAAAGAACCCCAAACTGTCTGTATAGTAAGTGAAGATCCATTAAGGGATTGCTAATAAGAGCCCCAGGAAGCACCAGTTTGTGAATGTTTGCTTTATGCGCCCTTACAGAAAAGCTTATTGTTTAACTGAAGAGTACCAGTGTGTACTGATATATTTCTAAGAAACAAAACTGATTATTATCGATATAATACAAAACACATTTCCTATAAATGTTGCTAAATGTTCAGTGGAACATATGTATTTTAGCAGTTTATGCAACAATGTATGCTACTGTGAAAAAGGAGCTAATGTATGAATGCCCTAGGATTCAATTGTAGCTTAGCATGCCTGCAGTGACACTATTACTGCACAACCTTATTCTGTAGGAATGCAGGTTTGATTTGCATGCTTCATGAGGCTGCATCAACATCGAGGCTACAACTTGGTTTTGAAGATACTGATCTTATGTCCACAGTTTCAATAGACTGCCATGGAAAAATCAAGACGTCATTATAGCCCATTATCCATAAAAATAAGAACTCTTCATTAGGTCTTTTGGAAAGTACAACAGATGACTGAAATTATACAATTTAATCCTTATATTCCCTTTCCAGTTGATACTCCATATACAAAATACATTGCTGAATGCCATTGAATTTGAACAGGGATTATTTTTTTCACGTGTTGTTATCAGGAATATTTTAATACATTAACATCTTGTCAGATTTTAATGGCAAGATTAATTATTAATGATTCTGTTCAATGTTGACATGAATGCCTAAAGCGCAATATATGTTTTATTTATTTACTTTTATTGTAAATTAGTACTATTCGTTACACATCTTTCATTTTAATCACCAGCTATCTAAAAATTTTGACACTGTATTTTCATGTTGATCACCGACTGCATGCCAGAAGTATTTTGTGTCAGTGCACCGGCTAAAGAAGGCTATTATTCTCAATTTCTTGGTTGGACATGTATCATTGACTTGACATGCACGAGTCAGATTAACTATGTGTAGTTGGCTAAAAATGCCTGCCATAAAAGACAAGGGTTATAACTATATGATGCACTAATATTAACATGAACACTAGAAATAAAAGGCTTTAACACAAATTCAAACTGTAACATGAATAATATCAACAAACTGAGTTGAGAGTGCACTTGTTTCATAATGTTTTCTTTTGCCCTGTATTCAAGTTTTATTGCGTTCTGTGTCAACTCTGTCAGCCTGAAACTGTCATGGTTGTTTCATGACAGGTTGTAAGCCTCTTTGTTTAGCCTACTATAGAGTTCGGCGCTGGCCAACATTGCTTCTCTATGGGGACGGATGTGCGACTGAAGAAAGAAAAAAGAATCATGAAGCAATCAACCAAATATAGAAAAGAGAGAAGGATCCTTGTTTCAGAAACGAGGAGGTCTGGCCTGACGAACGAGACCGGCGCGTTTCAGACAGCTCGTCCCTATTCCCGTTTCCTTTCTCATGCTCCGCGGCGGTCAACAGGTGTCGTTTGTTACCGTAAGTCCTACTTAAAAGAAAGGATTCTCCATGCGATTCATCGTTGGCTTTGATGGACTTGTACCTTTGAAACAAGGCTGTATACAATAAATGGAATAATTCATGATTTGTCATTAAAAATGAAAGTTTCTCCCCTAGACTTGGGAAATGTTTCAAATCATACATAATGGACCCGCGATGTTCAGAAGTTTCTCACCTCCTCTCGCCATGTTGAGAGACACAAATCCCCACACTCTCCGTGTAGAGGTGCTCGGGGGTGTAATTAATTGGATATATCTCTCATTACCAGGAAGCGAGGCTTCCTGCCGGTTTGATTTTGTACTCTTCCCCTTTCAGGTGTAACGGTGAAGCCCACAGGTCACTATAACCATAACTTTCCAATGTTTCAACGAGACAGATACATTTTATAATTTTACATTTTGCGGTTTAAACAAAATTAATGCGTTCATGTTTGAAATGCTGGCATGTGCTAAACAATAACGACCAATCGTGATATGAACATTGACTTTAATGACACACTAACTGTGCAAAAAGACGCATAAATACAATTTATTATACTATACAATACATCTGTAAAGAAACAACACAATGGGCTACACAGTAGCCTATTATTCATATTATGCATAGACCTACAGAAAGTGTGTATGTATACACACACGCACACACACACACACACACACACACACACACTCTTACAGGAAAAGGAGGCTGAGGCCTGTGTCATGCATGCTGACATGACCAGTTGTCAAATCCTATTTTACACGTAATAGGTAAAGGTTTGGATTAAAAATAAATATATCTGAGTATAGTCAGAATGAGACCTTGCAGTTCATATCCACCCTACTGTGTCTTTGATACATCAGCTTTTTATTTGCATTTGCTAAAACTGTGTGTTTGTCTCCAATCAACTTTATCTCTAAAAGTGAAACTGGAGTCCCAGGCCCACTGAGAGTGGAATAAGATAATTGAACTGAAAAAAATGATCTTGTTACACAAGGGCATTGATGTCACTGTGAAAACCAGTGCACATAAAGAAATAAAAAAAATAAAAAAAGATTTCTTTTGGAAACAGCATTTATTCTGCAAGTGCTTGAGAAGGTGTGAAGACAAGAAGGTGATCAGGTGAGATGTGGATGCCAAAGTAGAAAGATGAAAGATGCTTATGGACTGACTGATAAATTCCCACTTTGTGACCGCATGGTATTTTCTTAATTTTTTTTTTCTCTACTATTTTATTGTCTTGACACATGCTCTGTTCCCCTGGCATTATTTTCCAGTGGAGTCATGACTGCCTTTCTGCCCATCTGAGACGATAGGTTTAGTCTCACCCTTCAGCTGCAATATAAGGAAAATGTAGAAAATATTTAATGCGGGAATCAATGAATAAAATAATAAGGATATAAAAGGCTGTGCAAATGACCCACAGTGGAAAAATTTTCCCTCCAACATGCTTTAACCTTTCATATTAACGGGAATATTTTAATAAGTACTTATTTAACTTTATACATAAAAGATGCTACATAGTCTTTAATGCATTTTGAATGTGGTTTAAAGTTATACCTCAAATAAATTACAATTTACTGTCAAAAGAGCAGGAGAATTATTGAATGAGATTAAAGGTGGTGGCTTATACCTCTGGCAGTGTTTAAATCCGCACTTGTAAGTCAAAATTTTAAGGAAGAGGAGTCGCTGTGCACGTGTGCACACACACATGCGCTCGCGCACACACACACTTTACTTACTTTTGTAGAGTCTCAATGGTTTTCCTGGTGAAACAAAATTTCAATAATAAAATTATATAAACAATGCATATTTTAAATAGCACATTTAGTTAATTTTATTAATGCAGGATGACATATCAATATATTCATGAATTATTCCAAATTAAACAATTTATTATAATTTGACAATACATTTTGTAAAAATAAGGAATTTTCGATTTATTATTTTAACTCATATGAGTGAGTTCAATGCTCATGTGTCATCTGTGTCATTCACAATGTTTACATATTGAGCACAAAGGAATGCAGAAGGTTCATGCTTTTCCTCTTGATTTGCAATAACTGCATGCAAAGGAAGAAAAAAATTTGAAAGCTATGTATAATTTCCAGCTAAACAATGTTTATGCATTTTAATGTTCAGGTCTTCTTTAAATTCAGATTAATTTAGCTGAAACTAAAGGAGTTTGAATAGCTTAATTTGTAAATATATGGTAATTAACCCAATTTCTACATCTCTTCCTATATGCAGAGGCAAGTTTTGCCGAATCAAATCTAAATATACCTGTAAGGCAGATAAACCTTAGACCTGATTTATAAAATAAAAAAAAGCTTTCTTTTGCTTTTATGCACACTCGGTACTTCTTAACACTGCCATGGCCTTAATTACGTTGTTGTAAATGGGTTTAACAATTGCCGAAGGACAATTAGCTGATATGAACCTACATGTAGATTATGACTAGAATATACGTACAAAAGCAAACCACCTAACGAGGATGCTTGATATTATTCTTAAAACTGAGGAGAGATTTTAATAAAATTTTGCCCGATTTGCAGTTAGTTCTCCCGTAGGCTAATATTTTAATAGTCTCAGAGACACAGAGTTCATTTTCAGAAATGTGCCCCTGTGAAGTCCTGTAATACATTAAAGGCACTTTCATAAAAGATCACAATCTGAGTAGGTACATATCCTTTTTAATGCATTTCTAATCTAATGAATCTCATATTACAATTTAAAAATATGTCATATAATTGTACGAAGTAGCATCTAATGAGATTGAGGACTGTTTGGAAATTGCTTTGGATAACTGACTATCATAAAACAATGCTACTTCAGAGCTATGTCTGTTTTACGTAAGAATTGCATGTGTAGAGACTGTTGTGCTCACTGTTTCACACAGTTGTAGATTCACTAGCAGTTGAATAATTCACATATGACAGATTAAGATATTCCTGCTACCAATGTATATTCTTATAGGCTACACCAGCTCATTTGGGCTACAACAGCTAAATGGGGGGTGGGGGTAGGGGGTGGGGGTGGGGTTGTTCGGGTGGTTCAGGGGGAGCAACCAGGTATTAGAGGTGAAAAATTTAAAACGAATCCATATTTTTCTCACTCATAAGTATAGTGCAGTCTTTGTTGTTGTGTGTTTGTATGTACAGTGCAGCCCATGGTCCAGTGTGCTTGTAAGTACAATGAACTCTATGGTACAGTTTGTTTGCAAGTACAGTGAAAATTAGCAGCCCTGTGTGTTTACAATACAGTGAAGTATGTGCTACAATGTTTGTTGGTATAATGCTCTGTTCCATGCTGTGTACTCTTAATGGATCAAACATAAAACCAGTTATCCCAGAATAGCCAGTGTGAGTGATATCTAGGAACTAATAACAACAAAAACCAGAGCTCACTGGACTGATGGAGCTTTCCTAAATTCAGTCAATGGAGAGGTTCAGATGGAGTACATTTGTTAATGCATTTCTTGGTGTTCAACACAGTTTCTAATTCAGTAGGTCTTGGTGCTGTAGTGCCCTTTGGTTGGCAACTGCTAATTTTCATGCTGCATGTTGATTGGTTTCATGTAGGTTGCGAAAAAAAAGAAGACAAATGGCAGAATCACTGGTCAAACATAATAATTACGTGTAAGTATTGAAAGTATTAATCTCGTGTCCATACCAATATAAAAGGAAGTAGCTTTGAGGAAGATTGTATATAAAGTCAATGAAAAGGTAGATGAAAGTGCACACAGGCCAACATTTAAGATAATATCAGAGGATGCTTAGAGTAGCATACAAGGCCCTTGGTCTTAATCAGTCATTACATATCTACAAGTTCTCCAGCCTGTGCCGTGGAAAAAGGGTCAGAAGGTTTATTTTTTTGCATATTGTGAATTTTACCCTGTGAAACCCACCAGGACCTGTAGAGGACGGTCTCCATGGAACATGAAGTGTCTCACTGGAACATTCTGCTGCTCATTTGCATTTCGATGTAGGCCAACTATGAGTGAGTTTTCTCAATACGTCCAGTCAAGTGAACTGAGGTATATGCGTTGCCCTTAAACTCATACAGGCAGATTGTCCAATTAAAGCCATCATAACAATGTTACGGTTTCAGAAAGCACTGAGCAGGCACCATCCAATGGCTGGTGTGCCTTTGCTAGCGTTGCGCCCTCTAATGGTAAAATATTGTTACTGTAGGAGCCACTACAGTAATTTAATAAATTAGTGGCTCCACCATTTTTTTACATTTATTTGCAAAAAGAAAAAAAGCAGAAAAAATCCTTATTCCTCTTCATTTTGTATCTATGATACAAAATAATGAGGAGGACAATTCTATTGTTTGCAAAAATGTTTTACCAACACAAGAATTCCAGAGCATTTTTCCTGACAGTCATTTCTGCATAATCATCCTTGAATTGAGGGATTAAAGCCTGTAAACCAGACCCACTTATCCATGATTAAACTCTCCATTTAAAATGAACCTAATTGTCATTTAATTACACCCACGCACACAAATGAATTTAGAAATTTTCTGTTAGATATGGATGGTCTTTTACAGAATGAACTTGGTATTTACATAAGTATAACAAGCATGCATTATTAATATTAATTAAACCATAGCCTTGCATTGCACTCCTGACCACCTGTTGGGCATGTGCTAAATATTTTACAGCTTTTCTCTCTTCGTATTTTTTCCCCCTTTGTGAGCCTTTGATGTTTTGTTCCACATTCTCCCCCTTTTATTTTTCCGTCCTCCGCGGAATAGCCAAAGAATCGTCATGCTCTTCGCTTTCATGAGAGAAACTTTGCATTTTAACAGTTGTCTAGAGATCTTTCTCCTTCTGTGTGAAATATCATCTTTAATAAAAGTATGAGGGAGAAAATGCTATAAGTCTGTCCTAACCACGCGGAGTTGAGGTCTCAGAGAGACTGATTAGCACTTCGGCTCGGTACAGGCTTCATAATTAGAGGATGTGCTGGTTTGCAGCCACGACTGCTCTGGCCTTGATGCTGTTTCCCAGGGCAGCCCGCGATTATTATAGCCTACATTTCATGGATTCTCTCCCTCCAGCCACTCAGGAGCTTTTCAGATGAAAGGTCTATTAATTTCCTGCAATCTTGTCACAAGGTTGGACTTGCCAAGATGTTGTGTGCATGCCCGGGTACTTAAGAAGACATCAGTGCAGAAATATCAATCAATCAATCGGCTCGCATTTAGCATTGTGCCACTCACAATGGAATCGCCACAGAGCATTTGGCAGAGAGTGACTCAGAGAAGCCTTTGTAAGAGCATACATATGGATAAAAGATACAAGTCACTGGGTACTAGCACTAATGAAAACAACTGTGAGGGAATAATACAAACAGAAGAGAGAAAGAAAGAGGCAGTAGTAATCCTTGAATCAAAATAAAATGATGAATAATTGTAATGTAATTAGTGGCAAAGATGACAAAACAGAATAATTGAGACATTTGTGAGTGAACAGATATTAGGTGCGTTATTAAAAATATGACACAATACAGCTACGGAGTAAGAACCCTTTATATTTCATTAAAGTTTAATTTTCTAAATGTAATTCCAACTTGATTGTGAAAGTGTGTAATTACTTTTGAGTTACCCAATTAATTAGCTCAGCGAGATCCAGATCGGGGTGGTACTTTAAAGGCAAGTCTGTCCATATGGGAGCCGTTACCCCACAGAGAAGCTGTTAATCGCGTGTAAAGTGCCAAAAACCCCTTGGAGTGAAAAACCCTTGCTCTCCCCAGTGAGGTAGCCAGAGGACAGCAGTGAACTGGTCCCCCATAAACCAGTCATTAGCCAGTTAGCAGGCTCTGAGCAGCAGCCTCTCCCTCTATTGGATGGATGTTGGTGAAGATTTCAGATCCAACGTGCATCACCAAGGGTCCATCTTTTACATTTACATACCTGTTTTAATGTTTAGTGTTAATTCAACCCTAACAGAGTACATATGAATCTAATAGGGACCATGTGTAACAGTTAGTTTATATAACACTGACCTTTTTACTGTGTAAAATATATGGCAACTTTTCCGTATGTTAAATAAAGACAACTGATTCCTCAAAGGACAGGTTTCACTAGTTCTATTCCTCTTCCACTCAGGCAGGGCGGTGATGTTATAATGATTTTGACATCTGATTTTGTTCAGGTCCATCATCAGATTGACCGTTTTCGTCTCTGGTTACTCGGTTTGAAAAAGGCGAGTTTCTCTTCAGATTTTCTCTGTGCGTGCGGATTGCGGATTGCGATGACTTAGTTAATTTTACGTGTTTGACCTTATTTTGTTCGACTTCAATTCTCATCTTGCCTTTCTAGTTTGTCTGTCGATCGGATTTTGTGTTTGACCAATATTTCATTTGAGTTAACTCTGATTGAACTCAGATGCACTAACTGTTATTCACAGACAGATGTGTCAGTTAATAGGGTTCAGTTATACAAAACCAACATCCTTAATTGTTTATATGAATACTGCAGAAATAAACTTTTGCTTTGTTTTTTTGTTTAGGTAAAGTTCATGCCAACAAGTATTGAAATTCTAATGAAAAATATACTTAGATCTTAGAATCTAAAAAAGATTTTTAAAATCAGAATCTTATTTACCTCATCATATGATCCTATGTGCCTTTATTTCCCTTTTCGCTTGCAAAAAAGATCTGAACCATTTTCTCTTGGCCTGAATTTCAATCTTTCGCTCATTTCTCCCACTCTCTTACCAAGAGAATTATAATGAAGAGGAGATCTGGCAGTCTGCCGGGATGCCCAAGACCTGGAGAGAGTCAAGAGCGCAGCCATTGATGGCGCGAAATTACCATAAAAGTACAATCAGGTTCATATATTAAAGTGAATGTTTGAGTAGCCTAAGAGATAGACTTTGATTTGCCGTCTGATCAAGCCCGATGCATCTCATTCGGAGAATAATGATTTTTTTTTCTTCTCCTAATTTCTCTGTTCGTCTTATCTGCATGCTCTCAGGTAGGGTAACCCCCAGTTGTATTACCTCTGCTTCTGTTACAGAGAGCAAGCGCTTCTCTTGGATGATGGTAACAGGGCAAAATGAATAGCAATTGCAGGGAAAGTCATTAAAAATCTAGACGTTTTTTTCCCAAAGAGGCCAATCCAATGGTTGCAGTTCATGTGAGTATGTATCTCCGCAGAGGCATATCATATCAGGTTCAACAGTTTCAAATGAAACTGGCCTCGATGAGCAGAGGGGCCCCTTAATGCCCACGAGAATTTTTGGAAATAGTAAGATTGAAATTTTTGAAAGTTGTCGTAAGAACAACCAGACATTTGCCATTTGCTGCTATATCACGGAACATCTGGATAATTTCTTGAACTCTGACCTTTCCATAACAACTTCCTTGACGACCTATGTTGACAACCACAGATGCTGGTTTCAGATTTTAAACATCAGTTTACATCCATCTGTAGTAGCTAGCTTTGTTCATGTGGCATGGTAACCCGCTGCCTGCATTTTGTCAGAAATGGTGGCATTTGCTTTACTGGCTAACTATAAAAGGCTCAATAAAGCAGCCAGATCCTATGAAAGATACGGTCACAAGTTAGTTGAAACTTTTAAAAAGTGTTTGTTGATTTCACACCCAAAGAGCTCTTTCTGCCCAAGTGCGTGTATTACTTTTTCATGCTCTTTCCTCTGAAAAGGTGCCTGACCGGTGCTTTTCTGGAGAGATGCAGAGATGCTGAATGACGAGATGCAGCATGTTTATTCCAGACGATGCCTCAGGTAAGGGGAGGATAGCCAGAGGCAAGAGCGCTCTCCCCAGAGACGCGCGGGTTTCAGAAAGTGCAAAACTGACATTGCTCATCTATTACCTCTGCTAACTAGACCTTTAAAAATCCGGACAGTTAGCCCGGACTTTGTCTTCCTTTTCTTCAATTTTGCTTATTGCTTATGCATTGTTTTATGTGTAGCCATGTGACAATCATGTGAATTCAGTGTGACTACCTTTATCACTGTTGGGAATATAGCTGGTATATCACGAGAATAGCATTTATATTTCCATGGTACCTTTAACATTTTTCACCAGTGAATCAGCCTTTATATCAACATGGTTGAGAGATTCAGTGGAGTGAGCTGTATATATAAATACAGTGAGGATTTATGCAGAGGTGTGCAGGAGCTGGCGTATAATAGATTATTGTTATAATGGAATTAAATAGCTACAGTAGAACAGGATTTTTTCGAAGGTGCAGAGGAATTAAGCCGAAAGCTCTATTAGAAGAGCTATTAGTAGAATGATGTGAAGTGAGAAAACACCAGCCGAGGTGGGAAATGAACTAAAACTAGTAAATGTAGTGAAATGAGATAGACAGAGAGAAAGAGATAGAGAGAGAGAGATAGTGAGAGAGAGGCAGAGAGAGAGAGAGTGTGAGAGAGAGAAAGAGAGAGAGAGAGAGAGAGAGGGAGAGAGAGGTATGCTCTGTGAGGTGTGAGGGGGAGTGGGGTCACAGAGGTTATGCACTGTAGTTGTTGACAGCAGGAATGCGTCAGCTCCACTGCCATGTCGCGGTTCCCGTGGCGATCTTTTGGAGACAGGCCTTGCAGGGAGCCTACGGGAATGTAACTAAAGTCAGAGTCCATCCCATTGGTCTCCAGAGGACCAGGTCACCTGTTAGACCCCTGTCACCTCCACTTAGAAAGACAGAATGGCTCTGTCTACCTGTAACTCCTCATAAGGCCTACACCATTGTAACTCTCCATAAAGCCTACTTCACTATGGCTCTACTTAAAGCCTGCTGCATTAGGAGTGTAAATTAAACCTGCTGTATTGTGAGTGCACATTAACCCTGCTCTAGTACAATGCTACATAAAGCCTTCTGCAATATGACCGTACATAAAAACTATTACTCCACATATTTCACTGTTACAACCTACCTTATTCTTGCTCCACTATGACTTAAAATAAACGTGTAACTCTGCTTAAATCATACTTTACTGTAAACCTGCTCCGTTGTAACCTGTAAAAGCCTTCTCCATATTAACTCTACCTAAAGCAAATTTAATATAACCACTCAAATTCTGCTTCACTGCGACTCTCCATAAAGCCGGTCTTCCCCTTACAATCTCTGTAAATATCGCCAAATATAATTGTATATAGATTCCTTTACTTGCTGCTAATATTTTCTCATGCAAAAGCTGTTTTATAAGATAGCTGCATAGTTTCTTGGTATCACATGATAGTCACTGAATAATGGAAGGTTTAAATAGTACAGGGAATTAAGCTGATGCCATCGCCTTGTCAGCATTTTCCTGGCACAGACGTATCAACGTTATATTTGTTTCTTCCAAATTGAAACTCATCAATAACTATGATGAATATGTCCTCCTTTTACAATATTGAGGCTATCAAAATTAAAGTTTATTGGGTGTCTAAGGGGATCAATGTTTACAAGGTCATGGTTTTTAAGTGATTCCTTCTGTCATTAGAAGATATTTAATAATTCATTAGACAAAGCGTATATTTAATTCCTGAAAAATAAGACTGTGATTTTACAGATTATGCCCATGATTTGAATGGAGAACATGAAAATAAACCAGTAACCTCAGATGACACCAATTAAGGTGTTTTTGGTAATGCTCGAGCATAACGCAATTTACTTATTAATTGCCAGTACTTTCATAAAGGCTTAAATTAATAATACTTCTTATTATTTGGCAGAATATTGTTCATGATTGGATTGTGGACCTTTGATGTGTAATTCTTTATTAGAACAATTGACAGGAAAATCAGTCCTTTATGGATTGCAGTACTCAAGAGACAACATTCATTTTCTTTCAAATCAATATAAATGTGACTGCAAGCCTCTTTGATGTCTGGAGCTTCATAAAGGAATAATGTTCGGTATTGATGAAGATTACTTTGGCTCACAGCCAAGGGACACTCGGGGCTGCACTTTCTATCTGACACAAAAAGTCCAAATCCAGAAATCATCTGAAGTGGTGAAATCTTGTCTTTGACAGTATCATTCAAATGTGCGCAATGCCAATAATTAACAGTCAAACTGAAGAAGCATCACATGATGACCGAAGAGAAACATCCGGTTCTGGTTACATTCTCAGTCAAAGTGCAGGGGCCACATATACTACAAACCCAAATTCGGGTCTGGAAGAGTCTGTGACAGAAAATCTGAATAATATTGTTGAAAAACAAAAAAATAGGTTAAGTCTGAATGTAAGAGCTTAATTATACTGTGACACGGAGGCTTATTGATAAAAGGCTGAATTATTTAGTGGGAGGGGGAATTTGATAACGCAGAGGCGAGAGACGGTCCTGCCACACACGGAGAGACGCGGGACCGGGTTTATTATCGTTGGGGGCTGGCGGAGCCCTAATTAAAACATGCCATTGTTTCATGTTTGCTGTTGAATGTAATTAGCTCGGAGAACACGGGACTGGGCCGTCGGCGTCGCCGTGGACGGCGGAGGAGCGAAAGAGCGGGAAAAACCGTCGACATGGCGACAGTCTGTGCAGGAGGACCCGCGCTCTACAGAACGTGGGGCACAGGAACCCCGTTGTAGAGTGAAACTGGGCTAGAGCCTAAAATATTAATTACAGCTTTGTTAACTGTGCAATGGAGCCACGTACAGAGCAATCCCGAGACAAATGAAACTCTATTTTTAGAGCCTCTTGAGTCCTTTTATGGCACCGCAATATTAAATAATAATACATTAAGGATCCTCGTTTTCCTATTCGAATTATATTTTTTTCTCTGTATATTTGTCTGCGTTAAGAATTTGGATCAAATATTTTGCTGATCTGCCAAGCAAGGAAAAACACCACCTTATTTCAAAGAAAATATTAGAAGAAATAATATGTTGGTAAATTGCCTCTTCATACATTGCCAGTAGATCCTATTAAAGCTCTAATTTGTATGTAATTAAACTCTGATGGGGCATAAAGTGGGGATGTGGGGCTTTTGTAGAGTGGTTTTACACTGGAGACAATGAATCACGGGTCCCTTGTGGAATGAGCCAGCCCACAGCTGGGAAAATTACACTTTACATGAAGGCAAAAAGCAGAGCTTTTAATTAAATTAGCAAAATATATTTAGGAATACAGTACTCCACAAAATCTTGCGTCTCTAAATGGTCCTTTTGTACAAGTCTACATAATTGACGTTAAGGCAAATACAAATATTGGTTTACCCATTCTAATGGAGGTAGAGGTTGTTGCTGAACCTGTAATTAAAATGTTAAAAGTTATTTTCCTTTTTTTTCAAGTCACTAATCTGTAATGAGTAACTATGGTTGAAGACCATGAAGTTTTTGATGTCTTGATATGTACCTGTCATTATATGGATTATACAGAACCTGAAGGGAAAACTTAAAACCCTAAAAGAAGTAAGGAAATTGTTTGGTATTGTTTGCCATCACTTAAAAAGCACAACACAATAACACAATGGGATTTTATTCTTCATGCATGCAGAGCACTTTCTGACATAATGTGGCTTAAGAGGGTAAATAATTCCTCTTAACGTGAAAAACACCTAATTAAGAAAAATGAACAGCTTGTTAAAATTCTGAGATTGCAATTGTGGTTGGAACGAAAACCAGCATACACAGTGGGCCCCCAGGACCAAGGTTGAGAACCACTGCTCTAACGCAAAGAATTCAAAAAACACCACAGAACAAGGTGAGAGGTGCCATAGAGATTTGCGCTCAGATCACTGAGTTTAGAGTGCTGACCTTTACACCATGGAACCCATAGCAACTGCCTGTGAATGAACTCTGTGGAACCTTGGGATCACTCTGGAAGACAGACCACGGATTCTGAAAAGGGCTCCCAATCTGGAGCACTGAATGGAATGAATTGGGTCCCAGGTAGCAGTATCAGTCAGAGGGCAATTAGCAGGCTTGTAGAGCGCTTGCATACTGTAGCATGCGAGTGGTAGTGAGATAGATGCCTGCTTTCTCCACCCTTATTTGTTTGACTCCTCTTTCAGGTCTTGTCTTGCAGTCATGCGATAGGGAGAAAGGTATTTAGCATGGGAACCAGAATCCAAGGTGCCCTTTAGCAGTGGTTTTCATTACAGGCTTTGATTTAGAAAAGAATCGATATCTTGGGTGTGTCTCAATGCTTTTCACTCCTCACCTCCTTTCCTCCACTGATCCTGATGTTGGTAATAAATATGTCCTTCAGATATGGTGGGTTGAATAAATTCATTCATGCGTATTCACATACTGAAATAATGGCAACTTCCATGCTTATTTAGGTTGAGCCACAAAAATGAACTGGCATTTTGTTATCAGTTGTAAGCAGTCTAGTCTTCGGATTGGATTATATGTGTGATAATAATGTATTGTCTTTCAATCTCTGTGGACGTGAACATGATGATGTCACCCAGAAATGTGAAAAGACTTCCGCAGTAGGATCCCTCGATGTGTCCTTCACCAGGAGGGGACGAGGAGCAGGAGTTTGAAGCAGCTTTGCTTGTCACCTCCAATATTGGGAATTTGGAGAGGGGGAGGACACAAAGTTCGGGGAAGGAGGAGACAAGGTGGTAGTGGAGGAAAGGAGGTTGGGATGTACTGCTTGTGTGAAGGGAAACCAGTTAATCTGTTAGACAGTTAGACAGTTAGACAGTTTTCTCATCTGCAGTGAAAATCATGCCTCGGCGAAAGGTCAATAGAGCCATTTTCTGGTTTCACTCACCAGAAGTCCAAACACCACCCCATGCTGAAACCTGGGCCTGAAATCTGGAAATTTAGACCTTCAGTTGGACCCTCTCACAGCTGAGCTATGTGTTGATGAGCAGACACGTTGTCAGACAGTTTAATGGGGATACGCAGCACAATGTTCAGTGCTAATTAAACTGTGTTTTGAGAAAATGTACTCTTTCAGAGCTAATTTGACACTAATCATTTTACCATGGAGGGAAAGGCTGAATGACGCAAATGTGGATTTGCATTCTTGACTGAGACTGACCAGGTGACCCTGAAGTTCCTACCTCAAGTGAACTCCGCAGTCTGTGTTAATGTCCACTGAGGATCAGATAGGAGCAGCAGCAGAGGAGTGAAGCTAGCACTGAGATTGAGATGGTGCTGAGGCTGCACTGTTTGCACTTTGTGTGGTTGTTGGAAGAAGCACTGCAAGCCCCATTAATATTTAGTGCCTCACCTTTCCAGGACACAAAAGAATGGTGTGTGTGTGTGAGCGTGTGTGTGCGTGTGTGTGCGTGTGTGTGTGTGTGTGTGCACGTGTGCAGAGACAGCACCGATCCCACTGTTGCTAATTACTGGTGTAGGCCTTGAGTTGAGGGCCTCAGCATTCTGATTGGATTTCTGCACTAATAAATAAATGATTATCATGAAAATATAATAGCCACCTCTGTAACCTTTTGTAGGGTTTAAAAAAATATTCTTGGAAACCTGGTGGACATTCATACTTACTGGTTTTTGTTCTTCTCACACCTATGCTCTCTCTACTCTACACTTTTTTCCCATTCCAGTTTGTTGCATTGTTACTCTCTTCACAAATGTATGCAGATGTCTTAATGCTTTTTTGTCTTCCTCTTCTATGTTGGCCACCTGCCTATAGATTGCATATTCATTTTTGTTTAGTAAGGCAGGTTGATCTAGGTGCTCTCTCATCTTGATATCTTGACAGCTGTTTTATTGTTTTACAGGAATGTCAAAATTCTAAGAAAGTTTTGAACATTTCCCGATTGTTTATATCAAGTTTTAAAAAAGATAAATCAGAACCACATGCATGAATGGATTTCCATAAGAAAGAATAGCCTTTACAGATATACTGTAATAATAGCACAGCCTGTCTTTCAAGCAGTAGTTGCCAAGTCAAGGAAAGTTTTTAATGCAAATGCATTTGATAAATTTTTCTTGTTCATTCTAAACTACAGTCGTGTCCCCTTCGGTTAAACAAGTGCGTTTGATGACGGGAATTAGTTTATTACGGTGGGCATTGGCAGGGATTTTGAGGTTTTAAGTGTTGGAGAGTGAGACCTTGGGTTGGAATGGGACAAGACTGTTTTTTCTTTCTTTTTTCTGGCTAAACACACATCCCTTTGAAGCTGCTGATTTTAATGATGTCACAGTGCAGCAGGAAAACTTGGCAGTGGCAGGGGGTGTTGGGGGGGGGGGGGGGGCGGGCACGGGGGATCGGGGGGCGACGTCCTAGAGCGGTTCCTCGGGGGGCTGTCCTGCTGGCGCGGAGCGGGGAGCCTTCGGCCAGATCCTGGAGCTGCCCGTCAGCGCGTCTCCCGCGCCGAGCTTCATCGTGCCTGTCAGTTATCAGCCCGCGGTTAGCGCAGCGCTCTGTCACCTTCTGTCAGCCCGCAGAACTCGCTCTCTGGCAGTCCCATCCTCAGCCGTCAGCTCCCCCTCGCTCCCTCTCTCCCCCTCTCTCTCTCTCTCTCTCTCCTCTTTCTGTCTGCACCGCGCTCCAACACTAATGAGCTCTTTGGAGATTTCCCTTTTTACGGAAGGCGGTAGGGAGAGGTCATTACCACGGAGGACTGAAACTGCTCGAAAAGTTTCGGGTCTGAACGCGGATCCTCTCTCACCTTCCCTCGCCACGGCTCGGAGTTTAATACGGAAGCGACAGGCGGGGTAATTTAAGATGAAAAAGCAACATTAGGATCAATGAGATGGCGTCTCCTTCCGCGACTGCTCCTCTCAGACGTGGAGAGCGGAGGGCCCGTACGCCCGATTCGACTCTGCCCTTCTCCCTTTTCTGAAAGCCTGGCCCGTTAAACCGGGCTCGCGCCGCCTCGCTCGACGAGCGAAAAGGCCGTACTTTTCATCCCTTTTCTCCGGGAGTGTAAATATTGTGCTAGCCGAATATGAAAGTAGCGCAATGATAAGGTACAAAAAAAAAAAAAAAAAACAGAGCGGCGGGGAAAAAAAAGAAGAAGATCAAGAGGCGGTCTTGCATGAAGCGAGACCCTGAGGATGTCTTTGTTGTCAACTTCAGAAGGGGAGCGGGGAGCAGAGGAGGGAAGCCGGGAGAAAGGGAAGAGGTGCCAGAGAGCTCAAAGGGCCCGGGGCCTGGGCGAGGTGATCAGGATTCTCAGGCCGTCAGCCTCGCGGCTCTGATCTGCAGGAGTGAGCTGGCAGCGGAGCCAGAGGGCAGGTCTGCCCGAACGCACCTTCGGCCCAGCGCTGCTGGAGGTGCCGAAACAAACAGTAATTACCGCGGCAGCATCCTTCAAACGCGTGTTTGGGTTTGTGCGCCGCGTGTGCGTGCGCGTGTGCGGGTCTGCGGAGTTACGCGTGTGCCGGGCTGTGTGTGTAGCATGTGTGCACACAGCAAAGTTCTCAGTGATAAATCAATTTATGAGCCTTATATGGACCATATGTACTGTTGGAGATAAAAGAACTGTCTGTCTTTAATGTGTGTGCATGTGCATGTGTGTGTGTGTGTGTGTGTGTGTGTGTGGAGTAGACAGTAAATCTCTGTCACTGCTATCTCAACCTCTCCTCAAAACACTTGCAAGTCACAGGCAAGCACATCAGCAAAGATGAATATTTTTCCTTCATGTGGTTAGTTGTACTGTCCTAAGAATCATGTATGGTACAATCCATCCATTCTTTCTGACTTCCTATTCATTTATCATGATCTTTCATGTGCAAAGACAACCTTAAAAAGAAACATTGATTGTAGATATCACTTGTACTTCCCCGGTGACTGTATTAGCAGAGTATTAAAATATCATGGCATAAAATAGGTATCATAACTGACTTGAAATCAACCTGGTGAACAGGATGAAGCTCAAGTTGTGACTGAATCAACAACCACATCACGCTGTGATCAAGTCCCAAGGGATCCACAACATTCTGTGATGAAGTCCCAAGTGATTAGTAACATACTGTGTGGTGAATGGCTGGCTCCAGCATACCTGTATCCCCTGTTCTCCCCATACATGTGTCAGCCTCTGACATTGTATAGTGAATTCTTATTACGCATCATAGGGTGATCATAATGTTTTGACATTAAGACTATGTGGAGTTGATATCTGCTATGCTACTACTCAGATCAAACAGCACCATCCTCATGTCAGTGAAACAAACTGGCAATAAAAAGTTTGACATGTCAAATTTATACACTTCACAAGCTGACATGAACTGATTTTGAAAATGAAAAGGTGCATCTCATTTTTCAGAGTATCAAGCTAAAATGAAACTCATAGTACTGGCCACCAACTCCCTGGTTCCCATCAGCTTTCAACTGAAATTCACTCAGATATTCATTTGCATGCAGGATTTGTTCTTGGTCAGACCAATAATGTTCATAAAAACAAATTAAAGCTACAATTTAAATTGCATTTTTGATGCGCTTAATTCAATTCCTGTTTTAATTATATATAATCTTCCAAATCCTACATAATGCATTTTGGTAAATGATCGATATATTTGCATAGCGCTTGCTCAATGAGAACCTCAGAGAGTTACAGCAGCAACCTGATACTGTTCAAGGTTCTGCGTGCAACAGTTCAATGAATCTTCATACAGAAATGAAGAATTATTCAAGTTGTTTTTTTATTTCTGCACAAATTGGTATTTGGTTTGTGATATCAGGATTATGAGCATAACATTGTAAGGTACATATCTGAGAATAAAACACACGCACGCACGCACGCAGGCACACACACTCACAATCCTTTCTGCTTCATGAATCCTGATGTGTGCTTTGCCCCTGATAAGTATCCTTAGGCAGTGCGAAGCTCAAGGTTAGACATTTGACGAGTGTGAGAAACAGATTAATAATAAACAAATAATTAGTCGGTCATCAATAGTTTTATTAACAGTGAGGGGTATAATTGTCACTTTTGGGAGGTCTTGCTTCCTTATCTGAGCTGTCTAATATTGTTGGGTGTGTAAAAATGTATTCAATTGATCAAAAAGGACCATAATAGGACCTGGCTGATCGAGCTCATAGGGCTAGGAAATCCCAGTCAGATCTCTGAGCGAAGCACCAAATCCCCTACACAGATTCTAATAGATCTGCAAGGTAATTTGCGCTGTATTCTTTACATTGAAGGCTCTCTCCCCCCCCCCCCCCCGACAACAGCGAATAAATCCAGTTTCATGCCTCTACTGAAAAATGAATTGCAGGACATGAGGTCAATGCTGTGACAATGCAAGATCTTGCACTGGGATATCAAGCCTGAATGTGACTAACAAAACCAAACCAGTCTTATGAAAGAATGCTTGGATATTACTTTACCTTCTCATCATCAGCTCTATATATGTGAGTCCTAGTATGTTGAGAGCGGATCTGAGTTTATAGTGTAATCGCTTTTACGGCAAAACACCTGATGAGCATATGAAGATCAGAGCAAATATACAAGTACCTTAGAAGCCTTCCTCCACAGCATGCATAGAAGACGTCTGTAAAGTTCTCAATAGAATAATGTCTTTGCAGTCAGCAAAATTCTGAACCATTGCATTCTTCAGCTGCGATTCTTCGCCCTTTTTCACCAAGAAAACATCCCTCCTCATTATCAGAGTAGCTTTATTTGACACATTCTGTAGTTAGAAAAGACACAGTGCAGAAAAATCCAAAGCATCTGGAGTTACCAGTTCAGTATTCACATAGTAATGAGGAATGGTACTTCTAATAAATATCCGAACGTTCAACAACACACTTAACTTGACATACATACAATATGCATATGGTAACACAAACTGTGCCTTCATTTTGCTGCAGCTTGTTATGTGAAATGGAAATATTTACACTTTACTATGACATTTTTTTATTGTATTACTTCCTTCATACATGCATTTAAAAAAGCCAAGACGATGACTTAAACAAGGGAACCCTATTACACATTTGATTTATAACACTATTATGAATGATATTAAGTTTTAAGGAAATAAGGCGAAGAGATTAATTTAGAGATTCTTTAGCCTCTCTATCTGTGCACCTCCAGTGAACAGCTTTGCTTGTTAGAGAAGGTCCTTCATTTAAGTTTTGTTTTTTTCTTGTTGACTCCTAAAAGCCCTATAAAAGTTGTCTTTTTCCCTTTGTTCTGACCAATAAACATCTAGCGAATTCACCGCCCTGTTTGGCATTGTTAAATCACCGTCAAACACTAGGATTTCAGTGCAGTTAATTGAGGCATGGACGTGCAGTGAGTACACAGCGCAGTGCGTTTCTGGTCTGTCTGTCTCAATCTCGCCCTGGAGACAGTGTAACATCTTCTCCCTGGTAGGCGCTCAGAAGGGGGTACGGCCTGTCAGGGCTCCGTGCCACGCCCCACAGAAATGCTTCCTCTCTGGGGCCGGGGACCATCTGAGCAGCCCTCCTCAGGGCTGTGGGCCTCGTTAATAATGCAGACCTCAATGAAGCACTCGCATAGCTGCTATGCACATGACTACTGACCACACACACCTTACACACAGCTTAAAGACAAGTTACAAAGCCTTACACACCCCTTACAATACAATTTACATATAGCATACACAGATTATACGACTTATGCATCTCTGATACACAATTTACATGCGCCATACACATGATTTATACACCCCTTACATACTGTTTACATGCACTTTACACACCCCTTTCACACACTTTACACAAGTCTTTCACACTCCCTCCACATACATAACACATGCTGTTCACACAGCTTACATTAGCGTACCACCTGCTTCCACTCCTTCCATGCACTTCCTGATGGATCATTGATTATAGTGAAGGTCCGCTTTAACCATGGCTGAGCAACATGCTGCAGCACGTGACCATGCAGGCGATAATATCAATGCCACGATGCTAATAGATTTTTAATATCCCTGCTTTTTGCCTCTGTTGTCTAGAGCGCCTGCCTGATGTTTTATTTAATTAAAATGTTCACAGACTTAGCAGTTCTTAACAAAAGTATGGCAACTATATCAACACATCTTGGATATTTCATGCTTAAACTTTAGCTCCCCTTTCCTTAACGTTCTGGTTTGATGCAATGATCAAACGAGGCGATTACATGCCCATTTAAGGTCACGGTGAATGAAGGAAATTTTAAGTACCAAGTTATATTTAAAAAAAGATAACATGCACTAATGGCTTAGACTGATTTCAATCTCATAGTTGATATCTTCAAAGGAAAGGCTAATGGCAGTTATGTAGTGTTAAAATTGAGTTAGAACCACATGATGTAATCAAATAAGAGGTATGATGGGTCTGAACTGGATATTTGATATGTCTGACATGATTCTTGGATGTCTCTGTGGACTCTACTGGTTCAAATTAGTTACCCAGTTGGACTCATATACAAGACCAGCATCTGCATATATTAAAATGTGACAAATCTGTGTGAATGCAATATCTTGTCTGAGGAGAACGATAAATACCAAATGAAAAGATTAGTCAGTTGAGTAGCTTATTTGCTACTACTATTTTCAGTAGCTTTGAAATGTGGAATTATGGTTTAATCTATTAGCACAAATTTTTTGAAGGGACATCAACACAATGGTACAAAATGAAAAGTCCTTGAGGCACCCATTCTCACATCAATCAGACGAGGGATACATTTTTCTTTCGTTGTTGACCGTACTAAAACAGGTCACTAGATGGGGCAAACACGCAAGGTAATGTGTGTCCGATACTGTTCAGCTATGAAACGTGTAGTTTTTATTTTGCTCAGAAGTTTATAATTCAAGGGATTTTTGGAAAAATAATTTAAATTTTTTTTAAAATTAAGTCTGAATTCCAAGCCATATTTATACATTTTAGTAAATATATTATATGTAGATGTATCAATGTTACAGTATATGCACAAGTGCGTGTGGGTGTGTGTGTGTGTGTGCCAAATGTAAAGAAAAATGAACATTAAATAAATGATTAAATAAAATAAATAAATAAATAAATATCTGCACCTTATCAAAAAAAAAGAAAAAAGTTTTGTGATACATCTCATCATCTAAACTGTTTGAATCCTGGTTTAAAAACAGCACCAAAAAGGGACCACTGACAGTCAGAGTATCAGTAATTAAAAGTACCTGTTGGGCTAAGCTATGTATCTACAAGACCCTGTAGGTGCTCTTTCACTTTCATGTGAATATACTCATCTGGGATATGAAGCACTTTGGTAAGGGAGGGCATTAGAAGGACAGCTTCAGAACTGTGCCAAATAATTCTGTTCCCCCCTAAAGATGGGTTCAGTTTGGGGACTTACGTAGTATTATAAAATGCATCTTTTTTGATTCCTGTCATTTTTATGATGTTGGCCTCTCCCCAGTCGTTACAGTGTAGATCAAAACTGTATAAATGAATCATGAAGCCATTTTAGAAGTCTACTTGTCCTGGGATGGGGGGATATAGTTTTCACAGGCCTTTTCTGTGTAATTAAAGCAGTCGATGAGTATTAACAATTAAAACTGAACATCTTATCTAAAGCCAGGAAAACATGCTCTTCCCGAACGTGTGAATTCCTGAGCTTCTCAGACCTCGAAGATCTTAAAAGCATCGTCCCAGAAGCGTCTCCTCAACCTCCTCTGTGACTCTTACTCCCTGGCCCTTGGCCCCGCCCCTCATGGTAAACACGTTTTTTAAAAACTTGTTTGATAAGTTTTTCTTCACACCAGGGGGACTCGGTCTTATACAAAATACATGTTCCATCTGGTCAAACTTGGTAAACTTAAACGTACCTGTCAAGTGGAACATTAAAGATCGGGTCGAGCCCCAGAGAACCCAGCCTGTATACGTTCCGGCTTTAATTAAGGAACAGCCCCGATTTCGAGGGCCCCTAAATGGGGAACATGGGCCTGGCAGCGGAGCACCCTGGGCCTTCTCTGGGACCGAAGCGACGGCTTTCATCGCTTTCGTGCCGCTAATCTGAAGTTCTGGAGAGAGAGAGGAACATCCGTCTGGGCAGAGGATGAAGGGAAGAAAAGTGAAATTCCTCAGAGAGGAGTGAGTTCTATCCTTCAGCACAGTAAGATTCTCTGTTAAATCGACTCTATCAGAGTTTATGTGAGCCCAAAAAAGGGATAAAATGCAGTCTAAAAGTACAGTGTACATTTTACACTGTATATTCTGTTGTGCACAGATATTCAGATCGCAGCCTCCCTTTTACTGTGACTCATTTGTAACAAAACAAGCCAACGTCCCATTCGACAGATCAAGCTGCGTTAGCCTACGCACCACCGCATATCTGAGTCAGATATATCTTTGAAGCCTGGTTCTGATAAATGCGGGTCTCCAGCCAAATTTTCAGTCCAGCAGAAAATGCGCGTAAGGTGTGCGTAAACTAAGTGTAAGGTTCAAGTTTTTCTTTTTTAAAATTCAATGTTATTTTTTCTTTCAGTGCTAGTATTATAGCAGTTGCAGTCTTGTGCCATAAAAAAACATGTTGTTTAGTGCCCTAGTGCCCAGGACAGTTTACAAAACAGTTTCCACTGTAACTGCACGTCTGAAATAAACAATGTTTAATGTCTCCTTCCTTTTCAACTTTTTGGCTTGAGTTTTATTGGCTTGAGTTTATTCTAGGTTGGTTTTTTTTTTCTCTACCATTTCGTCCTACCATTTGTCTCAAGCAAAATGATCTCTGAAAAACAAAGAACTGCAGGAAGTTAAAGATTCATCTGACTAATGCCTCAGTTCTAAAATGTATTTCATGGTTATATTACTGTGTGTGTGTGCGTGTGTGGTGAGGGGGGGTTGTGGGTTGTGCAGTGTTCTCGTGCTCCTCATAATCTTGGAGTGTGATAACAGTAGCAGGACGGGGTGGAGTCGTGGTGATAAAAATCATTTTGATCTTCTTCCAAACAACTGCACCTCATTAAAACCCCTCTATTACCTCGCAGATAAACATAAACATCACATGCAGGAAGTCTGTGATCACTGACGTAAAAGCCTTGACCAGAGATTTCCTTCCTCTGCCCGCCAAGGAGGTGTCTGCCGATTCCATCACTATTACACTGTGGACTCATCCATTGTTGATATTGGGAGCGTGTGCACTGACCACCCTCCTGCAGAATTTATATAACCAAAGGCTAAATTGAAAGCCAGAGAGGCTGCTAATGCAGTCTGCATTATCGGCCTATGGTGTCTGTATTTATTTATTTATTCAATTTCTTTTCAAAAGCATAATTACTGTTTTTACAAAGTACTTCTCGTGATCCATAATCAACAATTATAATGAGCGTGAAGAAAAAAAATTGCTCATTTAGGTTTTCCAATTCAATTTAAAAACAGGTTGATAAAATACTTTTTTAGAAAATAAGGCAATGGTTCTTTAAAAATCAGTTTTTAGCTTTTCTTTACACTCTTTACCGCAAAGGCTCTTTCAAATCAATTTGTTTTCATTTGGAATATGAGAAACGTGTACAGATAATATTAATCACCTCCTTTTAGAAAATGGGCAGTTCTGGGCAGAAAAAAACATGATATATTCGGGAAATAATTTCAGGCGCAGAAGAGAAATTTGTGCAAGCAAAAAAAGTAATAATAATAATAATAATAATAATAATAATAATAATAATAATAGCAAAAATAAAAATTATTTCCTCAGTGCAAGTAATTGCCGAACTTGAGCGCATATTCATGTTTGTATCCTGCAGGAAAAACCAAACAACCATGACCCCTTGTGGTAATTTAGATCAAATACCTCACATACAAAGAAACATGAAAATCCATTATGAGTTCAGCGATTAAACATCAGAATTATCAGCTCTATATTATGTTATATATTGATTGTCATCTTAGAAAACCAGCTCAAAACAAATCATGCAACTGACTCATTAAAAAAAACATTCAGTACTATTATGGTTCAATTCTATTGACAAATAAAAGATATGTTCTCAAAGACATTTAT
The DNA here is from genome assembly GCF_013347855.1 of Anguilla anguilla. NCBI lineage: Eukaryota > Metazoa > Chordata > Actinopteri > Anguilliformes > Anguillidae > Anguilla > Anguilla anguilla. The sequence continues at coordinate 15,156,039 of NC_049205.1, read as the reverse complement.
GAGAGTTTTCTATGCATTTTATAAATGTATATTAAAATTGGCAGAAGTTGAAGGTAAAAAAAAACACAATAAATTATACTCTTACACCACAAATAATCATGTTGGTTCATTTCAGCAGCTGTACACAGTTTTAAAATTATTTTCTCCTCACAAACAGACATGCACACTTTTAGGATTGTTTCTCTTTTATTTCTTATCTTGAAGAACTCACAAAAAGCACTTCTCGGTAATTGTTGAATTGTAACGTTTTGATTACAGCCCACTTTGCTGATGTAATGTGATTAAAAGAAATAGCAATAATTATATAAAATCTTTTCTGCGAATCAACTACAAATTGAACATATTTTCCAAAATGACCAAAATTAATATTGATTGTTCAGAAGTCAGACTACACCCAAATAACCCAGGTAACCAAATAACACCTTCAATAAATGTCATTTTAAAAACCTCAAAGTTTTGTGTGGCCATGTATACACCTAAATGTTCCTGGCAGCGCACTATGCTGGTCTGTTGAGCTCCAGTTTACTCTCACACTATTCTCCCCCGGGTACACTGCACAATCGTGGCCATGAAGGGAGGACACATCTCTCAATGCGATCACAGTCAGGCGTGCGGTGATACAACTTCATGTCTGAGGGGGGAAAAAGTGCCTCTATTGAGAGCAGTTTACAGCAGTGTTTATTCTTAGGGCAGTTTTTAGTGAGTCAATGCAATCCCGCTGTAGACACTCAGCTAATCTGCCTTCAATCTGAGTGTTCTGACCAATAAACAGGCAAGATGGCAACCGCACCATTACCGGAATGCCTGCGTATACAAACACATCTGAGACTCAGAGCTCTGAGTCACAAAGAGAAAAACACACATGAAAGACAGAGAACATATTGATTCGGCGATACAACGCGGAGCATCTCGTCAGTATTTATAACAGCTGTAATAAACATCAATGAGAGGTTATATAATACCTTTGAATGTGTTATTTAGAGCTTATGGTGGTGGTATGCAGCCCATATATAAGAAATGAACCAAAAAATTAATTATTAAAAATAATATGTTTTTAAACATATGTATTAAAGAAACCACTGATACAAATGCAGTTTCCTACATTTTGATTAAAAGCTAGATTCTGTAGGCCTTTGATATGCAAGAACTTGACATGAAGAAATTGTATATTGTCTTAGACATTTCCCATCATCCTTCCTTTGAGCCATTGTTTTACAATACATTCGGTCAGAGGAAACCATTCAGCACTAACAGTAGGCATGCTGCCAAAGTCTAAAGTCAGGGCTGAACTTTGGAAGAGGTTACGGTTTTCACATGGAATTTTTCAGGCATTCATTTAAAGGAGCATTAGCTTGTTATATATGAGCTGAACAGTACTTAAAGGATGCAGTGCTTTGTCAGTTTCATTATGAAGCTGAGCCACATGCAAAAATCATTGTCAGTGTTACTAGAGGACCAGCTTAAATATTTAAAAGGTTCTAGAATCATACTGTTGGTTTAAAGTCACAGGAAGTTGAATTTGCATTAAAGGGCAGACTGATTAGTGGACTTGTCACATAAGGCCTTAGAGCTGAGTATAGTTTAAAAGTAAAATACCGCAACTACTACTGCTACCACCACCACTACTACTACTACTACCACTACTACTATTACTACTACTACTACTAATAATAATAATAATCAGAAGAAGAAATGGGTAGAGACTCCTGACCAGCACTGTAAGAAAAGGGCAGACAACGGTCTATGGCTTAGACACATCTGGGCTATATCATGAACTAACTATGACTAGGAGCCTGCAGTAGCTCGACACAACCTCTTTTATCCCACTGGCGTTGGACGGGCTGGAGTTGGCTAGGGTTGCTCAGAATTTTGTTGCATCAGCTCCCCCTAGCTACTCTCGAGGTTGCCTGCAGATTACCCATTGTTATCAGGGAAAGATGTGTCTTTCCTTGTTTTCCCGTAGTATGCCGTATGGCTTGTAAAATGGATAACAGTCATTGGTTCATGGTCGCTGAGTGTTTCAATTTTTATAAGCATCTAAAAAGTTTTTATGTGTATTTGAGCCAGGTCCTATCCTTTAGGTATTGTGAACTCCGATCCCATTCCTTCGGTAGTTTAATAATTATTTAATAATATAAAAAAAACATTACAAAATTGTGAAACCAATTTGATTTGATGCTTACTCTCAGCATGTGTATAAATACCCCACCAAAAATGCTCTAAATATGTTTATTGTTTCAGTATTGTAATAAATAACCAAATAAGGAAATTGACACATTTTATATTGCCAATAAATTCATGATTCAAACTCAAGGTGCTTTCATTAAACCTATAGTGCTTGCACTCGTTCTCGTGTTTATCAAGATTCCCAAGATTGTAATAGTAATCTAATGCACACAAAACTACAAAGCGTATTATGCAACTGACACACTTTCCTGTTTGAAGCAAATGGGCCTACGTCACACTCAGACATGAGGTTAACTAAACCAACCATTTCCAGCCTTATCTGAGGCGTGTCCATCTGATAAACAGGCCATGCGACTTCTTGACTGCACTCAATCCCTTTCTTGGAAACGTATGATCCAGACCCTTACAGAGGTTTACAATACGGACATACACTTAAACACACTCTTTTTTCTGAAGCATGGTTACATTAGTTAGTTTTATAAGTTTTTAAAAGTTATAGCTCCTGTGTATTTTGCAGATCAGTTGCAATTTTAAATGCATTTACTTTGTGTTTTAAAAATGATTTTGTTTTCCCCCAATGATATATACACTGTCATTTTTTGTAAATGACAGTATTTTACAGTACATTGGGCACTATGATACTGTGAAATTATGTTACTGTTTAAATCTGAGAATGGCAATGCATTGTGGGCAACCATTTCCTATACAGGGCATGGAATACAGTACTATAAGTTGTACTGTGAAACCTTTCATAGTTAATGTTTCGTCTGCACAAAAACTGACCAATGAAGAAGAACAAAGATTATGAAAAGCTGATGGAAGTGCTCATCAATACAGCTGTTGGACAGGACAGAAGGTCCAGAAGTAATCCCCATGTGACATCCTTCATCAGATAATATTTGGACTTTGATTGGGAAAAGTATTAGAGACCCCCCTCCCCTCCCCAAACATATACAGAAGAGTTATTGCGATTTTATTTTGTGTGAATAGGCTATGGCCAAATTAAACTTTTCATTAATTTCATGTAGCCTAAACTAATCTCATTCAAAATTAAATGACATATTGTCAGTGAGATACATCCTTCTTTTGCAAAGCTGTAGAACAATACACAAAACTTGTAAAGTTTTGATTTACAGTACATTACTGCGCTTCTACAGATGAGTTCAATTTTTAGCGCAGTGGTTAGTGCAGCTGCCTCGCACCTGGGAGACCCAAGTTTGAGCCTCGCCAGATCCACGCTTGCCACATTGGTGTCAGAGTGGGATTGAGAAGGAGGGGCTTTAATGGGCAGGGTGATGCCTCACAAGGCAGCTGGTGCGTGGCATGTGAGCATGAGGTAGGGTTGCCAGATGCCCGGTTGTCCACTGGAATGTTCGGCCTTCAAATTATTTGTACAGGTCCGGTTCGTGGTACCAACCATACCAACCAGTTTGAGCCTTGTTAGGTCCTCAGTGAGTTACATAGGTTTCACCGTACAGTTCTGTGTTTAACAATTAGTGATTACAGTGTTATACTGTGTTTGGATTTGCAGTAAAGTACTGTATTTCACATTAGGGTAATAAACCTGTAAATTAATTTTCACAGGAACTTTTTTTTAACAGCGTAGCGTGTTTAGCCAGCCAACCAGGGTAACTATCCTCATGTTGTATGAGACCTGAGGCTGAAATCCAGGCCAAAAGATTTCGAAAACGGCACCATCTTTTCTCCAGTGTTAAAGAGCCACGCTAAAGGGTCGTCTCCCCGCTCCGTTCCACATCAGAGAGCTCTAGATAAGAGCTGACCCACTGACCGGTGGGAACTCGTACCCGGCTCCCACCGGGCTCATTGAGAGCCGTGTGAAACCGCACGTCGCAATCAAACCCAAAGGACACATAAACACGCACAAATATTTATCAGCAAAGAACGAGAGAAAAGAAATATGTGGTTCAGCATAAACAGAGATTTGTTTGGTGTGAAGGGGAAACCTGAAGACTTTCCTTCCTTCTCTGGGTAGCCATCCAATGTTTGGATAAGGGGTGAAGGATAAGACTCCCAAACGCAGGGCGCAAAGGTCTGTGCTGAGTTATCAAAATGGCAACTGCTGAGGGAACCATTTTTCTGCCACTTAGTTTTCATGTCCGTATATAACATTAAAACACTGATGTACTACAAATGTCGGTCAAGACCTGTCCTAATTGTTCACATGCTGGAATTGTTGTCTTGAACAGTTTTTGCATCAGGAACTATATCTCAACCCATAATTACAGAATGGATACACCTGTGTATGCAAACATTGACAAAACTTTTATGTCTTTAACTTCATTTATATTAAAGAATCCACAATACTGATGACTACACTCCAAAATAAAATACTTGTCAGAATTCTTATAGTCTCAGTAGGTATTTTTTCAGTTATGGGAAATTTGGATTTCACACGTCTATGTTAAATTTGTTAAAATATTCTGATAGGCTGATAACAGTACACACGCACACACACACACACACACTCACACACGTTCTATAATTCTGTCAGTGCTTTTACTCACATAACTTATGTGGGCCCCCAATATAAAAAAGCAAATACACAGTGTAGCAGATGCTTTCACAGTGATATAAGTGATTATTTTAAGAAACAGTTCTGCAATCAAAAAGGGAACTGTTTCCAATTTCAGCAGAGCCCCAGAACAAGCAGCTTTCCCCACTGCTCAGAAATCCCTCCTCTCTTTCCCTCTCAAAATGGCTGCCATTTATCTCTTTGCAGTCCTGACCTTGGGCTACATTAACTGGAAGGAGTCTCAGGTGGATCTGGAGAACTATTTTCTTCATGTACCAGCATTAAACTGAGCCTTAGAAGCTGCCTCTCCAGGAGACTTGCTATGACAAAACCAGCAAAACACGTTTCCCTTTTCAGCTCCTCTCAGTGGTTGATGGACCATCAATATACAGTATGAATGCAGTTTCCAAGGTGATTGACTCTAAGAGGCTTTATTAAATTTAATAGCAACTTTTCTAGTTGCTAGTGAACTCCAGACAGAACTTGGACAAGGGGATAAGCATGACGGTATGTCGCTCCAATTACATTCGGTACACAGATTACATTCCTTTCATGGTTTATGCAAGACTTGAAATGACCAGATTCCTTCGTTTTATACAGCTGAACAGCTCAAAAGGCCTGGTTATGGGGTTATAAAGCATAATCTCTCAGACATTTTGTGACAGGGCCGCATTACATAACAAATCATTACTAATCCTTTATTTTTTTGTTGAGCATTCAGTACTGAATGTTGGGCAATGAGAAGGTTTAACCCAAGTGAAAATAAAAGAGACCACATTGTGTGACATGCACAGATGGTCTCACTGAGATCAGAGAAATAACTAAGCCAATGACTGAACATTAGAAGAACACGAGAGAGATAGAGAGAGAGAGAAAAAGAGAGAGAGAATATTTGCATGGGTAACAAATAAACAGCCAGTGAGATTTACTGAATACCTGTACAGCACTGGTGTGAAAAGATGACATTTTAACAAACAGGTTAGGTTCTACAACTGTGAAACACATGTTCACTCCACGTGGAAGCTCTATGTGTGCATGTGCTTTTAAATATAAAGTAATGGTATGGGGAAACCTGTGACATTGAAACCTATGAGTTGATTGTTCTCAGACTGATAGAAATAATATGTACCTCTGAACACACAATCAGTAAATGCAAATGGCTGATAAACCAGATTTTTTTGAGAGGATGACCTGTGGTGCACACTGATTAGGTTCAGAGAAGTCACTGAACAAAAGCAAAAGGACTGACTTTATCACTGAGACAGACTTAGACAGTTCTTGCTCTAAAAAAATCTCCCTGGACCCAAAAATGTGTCAAACAAAGTTTGTTGAGATATCCCAACACCAGTGTCATTAATGTAGGCCTGGGGCCAACTTCCAGCTCTTTCTTTAGATGGGCTGGTTGGAAGACCTCCACTCTAAGACCATCCAAGACCATGTCCTTGACCAGAAGAACTCAGCTGTGTCAATGACCACACACAGCTTTAAAGCACGGCCATGGTCCTACACACACACACACACACACACAGTGAAATATTCAATAATAATGATAGTAATAATAATGATCATACGTAATATTGGAAAGATGACTATACTACAATGTTGAGGAATAGTATGCTGCACCTTGAATCATTACTACTTTCCAATACATTAGCATTGTCCCTGTGTGTACGTGCCTGTTTATTAATATGCCTTACTTCCAGTAATCTATTCCCATGGTAATGGAAAATAGGATAATTCATTTTTAATATGATTGTTGCTGTTCCATATTTTGAATGATGAGTTTTGGAATGTTAAGTGCTACAATCAATACAGGCATTTGTGTGTTTCTGCCCATAATGCTCATAGGGTTCTAAATGTGCCATACTATTTCCAGCCTTAACTGCAGTAAGTGCTATTGATGATATTTGTGATGATCATTTATAACAACGTGTCCAGCATATTGCCATTCTGGGTTGGTCTATTCAGTTGTTACGTGTCATAATTGTGAAACATCAACGCTAGCATTGGTAGCTGAGATATATGCACAGAATGTTAGGCAGCACTCAGCAAAATGATATGTGATTAAAATGAATGTGTAGGCCTTGATACATTTCTAATTCTAAGAATGTGCTATGTTTTTTCTGTTACCATATCTGGGCATTGCTGATAGCATATAGTCAGAGGTTATAGCCTGGTGGTCACTCTCATTTTTGGATCCTCAGTATGGAAGGATTACATGGTCAGAGGGGCTAACTGATAGTTGCTTTGTGTATTTGGAATTTGAGAGAGTTTCAGGGTGTGTATTCTTAGCGTTCCCAGGCTACGGCTTTCCGACGTCCCAGAGGGCCATTCCCAGAGTCACGTAGCAACGAAAAAGTAAGCTCCGCCCACTTGTGGTCACATGACTGAATCCCATGACAGAAACAGCGGCCTCCAAGTGGCTGTCTTTCCCTGTCACTCATTCTCATCCTCTTTCAGCTTTGCCCTGAAAGGGTGAGTGGAGAGGAATATGGACATCATCCTCTTATATATAAGTTTGCGTTCCAGGAAGTAAATTGTTTATATTTAATTATCTGTGCTATTCAAAGTAAGGGGGAATGTATCGTGATAAAGGAACTGCCACAGGAAATTAATATAACAACCAAACATGTGTCCACAAGCGGTTACCTTGTGTGGTTGTCTATCACACAGCATCATTTGTCACCGTGGCTACCACATGCCAGTACTATTACCCATGACTAGTGACGATGTTACTGTTGCCAGAGATGTGACTACAATAACACAACACTGATGGACTTTTTAAATTCAAGCTACAGTGTCTCACTGTTTGCTGATATGAAATATACAGACTGCCTTCAGTTTCTGCCTCACCAGCCACAGACTGAAAACACACCTGTTTACACTGCATCTTGGCTCAACAAACCATGACAATTTATAGTGGGTTTACTGCCACGTGGTGTGCACCATTAACACTATTCCCAGAAAACCCATTATCAACTCTACTCTAAAATCCATTTGCTATATGTGCTCGGTCTCCCTTTCATACCTATTATGATACTTAATCTTATGATCTAGGTTTATGTAGTGGCTAATATGATAGATTGTGACACTGACAACTTGATACCATATTTTTCTCTTTGCCTAAACCTTAATTCTGTTTTATAAGTTGCTCTGTATAAGAGGGTCTGCTAAATTTCAAGAAGGTATTGCAATGTACCTATATTAGATATGCCACATGCCATTGTGTGCAAATTTCCACCCTGGAAGAACTAAAGGAGAGCCCCACAAGCTTAAGATGTGACTCTGTTGCTTGCAACTTCCATCTGAAAGTGATTATTTTCCATGTTGCTGCACAGCTGCTCAGTGAGCTGGTCCAGAAATAACCAGTGGAGAGGCCATTTGGCATGGTGCATTTTATCTGCACAGGAAGTGGTTCCATTATTGGTTACAGAAAAATAATAATAGTTTTTCTTTTTTTTGTCTTTTCTGAGAATTCAATTTTTGGAGGTACACGTTTTTCAAATGAAACAGACAATGTGCCCCCCTGTTTTAGCATTGATGCTATCAGTGCTATGCCTTGGGGAACAAATGTCATGACCACAACATTCACACTGGGTGGCCACTGGTTTACCGGAGTAGCACTGCCTGACCCTGAAACTTACTCCAAGGGAGAGAAATGAAAGGATTTGGGTCCCATGGTAGAGGCTACCCCACCAGAGGCACAGCTATCTGATTCAGAGCCAGATAGGCCTTGCCCCTTCAGTAACACCAAAGATGTTTATTGACTGATCTAAGACACAGTCTGCAAGTAAGAGCTCATAATCAAATTTTAACATTCAGAAGCTGGAACTAATTCAGATCAGACCAGAAACCATCACGAGGCTCATGCGTTGAAGCTAAACTATTACTGTGTTGCTGTCTTTTCTGCAGGTTCAGTGAAAAAAATAGTTACTTTAAAATATAATAATAATAAAAGGAATTACTGGGGGGAAGTACTTGCCACCACAATATTATACATGAATTTGTATCATTCTTTGATGGGGAATTTATTGCTATTGCAGGACCAGGCTGAATTGATTATTCAAACATAAGATGTTGACTAAACTTGCCCAAAGCACACAGAATGCATTCTAAAAAGACAAATACACTCTCTGTCTCTCTCACACAGACATAATCATTCCCAGACAGTTCCTACCCTCTTCTTTCTGAGATCTAACCTCTACCACACAGCTGGGCAGATGGAGAAGGACAGAGTCGGGGGAGTGGCTGGGACGGGGAGGCCTGGTTTCGTAAAATGGGGAGGGGGGATAGGGGTGTGTGTGTGGGGGGGTGGGGTGGTGGCACAGGATGTAATGGTGGGGGTGAGGGGTTTCCCTTAGGCACATTAATCAGTGCAGAAAATAAACACAGTGCATGCACAGTGAAGATAGATGATTTACTCAATCTCTGCAGAAGGCAGCTTCACCCAAACACATTAATCTCACAAAGGAACATTTCTGTGCAATTCATTGACATCCCAGAATCATTATTTAATTGCACAAGTTTCAGGCATATCAGATCCCCTTGCTTGTGTGAAATATCAGTTTACCTCTGCTTCAAGCTGTTACAGAAGTAGACCATGAAACTACTTTTGGAATGGAAATTAATGCAGCTGAAATCCAATTAAATGGAATTAAAATGCCATACCAGTGTGATGTAAGCATAAACATGATATAACTAAATGACAATATGTCAGATTAATTTAGTCTGTGGAACAGTTTGTTGACATTTTTGGTTTTGTTTACTTTACCTACAGCATTGTCAACAATGCAAATTGGCAGAATGTTTTTAAATTTTTTTTAAGTTTGTTTGTTTTCTAAGGAAAGAAAATGGATCAATGTGTCTTCAATTAAAAAAGGCAATTAAATTGCAAAAAGATCTAAAGTGTAGTTTAGGTCCCCAAAATAGCAATACGTTATACTAAACTAAAAACAAAACAAATATGAGAGCTAACGTTAAAGCAAAAATGAGCATCTAACTACTTTATAAACTGAAACCACTGAAGTTGCATTCAGAGGCAAAAATTTGAAAATGTTAAAAGCGGTGAAATATCTCTCTAAATTCCAAGGTCACAATCTTCACTTTGCATACAATAGCAGCCAATTTAACATGTCAGCAATGATGACAATAGGTTTCACTGATTGTGTGCTTCGTCAGGTTAAAAAAAATGGATCGCTTTGATAGATGAAAATGTTATAGAAATATTATCACAGCTGTGGAGACGGCCTTGTTTTCACTCTGATGAGCTGCATCGATCACAATAACAAGGGAAGCACCAGAGAGGACTCCCATGGACATTCCTGTAATAATAATAATATATTCCGTCGGAGCTCCAGGTCTGTAATAGCAATGTGCTTTCCTGTACTTGTTGGTATAACCCCATTACCGCCTGCTGTTCTCTATTCACAGGCATTAATAACTCAGGAATTTCACTCAGTAGACCTTTGGTCTTAAAGAAGCATTTGCCCCCTAGAACACCAAAAATGAAGGAGTCACTTCTGGCTCTGAAACAATTACTCAACTTTGTTTCACAGTTCAGACCGCCATCAGAAAGTAATGGCAACAGGTGAATCCAAGTTTCATTAAAGCAGTGAATGAATCCTAATGAGTCTTTTTCCCAGAGGGACTTCACCCTCCAAGACAAGAGTTTATTTCATCCTCTGTGTTTGTGCAAGCTATCAATCAAGCACAGTCACACAGGCAGAAACAAACAGCCAGATGTCAGATTTTAGCAAGGGCACATTTGTTTCAGTAACATGATATATCATTCTGTTTAAATTGGTCCTGCAGAATTACCTGAAACTAATACACAGCTATGCAGTCGTCAAGATAACAGTAAAATTATTGTTTAGTTTGAAGAAGGCTGGCCTGTGAGCTGTGGACTAATTCTTGCAGTCTGAAGGTTTGAGGTTTTAGCTGAGCCAGCAGGTAAGGCTTGCAAAAAAAGTCCACAGAACAGAGGAGCTCAATTAATATGTTTCATAAATTTTCAATGAATGCAGGCAGAGGATAAAGACGTTTAATAATGTTTTATAACTTGCGCTAATGAACGCATGCTAATCAACCCATGTGGTGAACATCAAAGTTGAAGGAAACATTGTGTGCAGTCAGAGATGATAAAAAGGGAATACAATGTTCTGTAACACCGGGAAGGAAAATTCATGTGAGGGCCAGCTGCTGTGAAGAGTTTTTCGACGTGTGTTAAAACACCCTAAAGAACCAGCAGAACAGTGAAAACAAAAGAGGTGGGAAAATGGTGTCAAGATATAAGGTACAAACGGTATGGCAATGTGATAAAAAGGTGCAGAGGTATGGTAAAATAATAGAGTGCTAATACACTTTATGTGTATTAGCATGCCTCATGATTGATTTACATGATTAGCTGTGACCACTCAACTTTAGATGTAGTGGAGAGCAGTTGAGATTGCCATGGATGTCTGGGCAGCTGCATGTTACAAAATAAAATATCAGTTGTTGATAATGTGATTTATGCGTAATTACCAAATCACCTTAAAAGCTGAAGAGTAAACTCAGAAGCTCACATAATATTTATTCAAAAGAGCCTGCCAATCAGAATTTGGTTTACAGATGAATAAATTAATTATATGTTCAATCATTTAGACTGAAGTAGAATAATGCAACATAAAATGAGATGGTGTGAGGATCTTCCTGACATGATGAGGACTACAAATCCTTTTTCTCTTTTTGACATTATATTTTCTGTTTACCTGGATTGTGTGGTGTAGTGCTCAGCACTCAACACTAGCACGCCGTGCACATACTAAGCCCAGGTGCTCCAGACCAGCGCGAGTTGAAGGCCTCTGGATGATCGGACGAGGCCGAAACAGCCCCGAGCCAGCCTTGTTTCACCAGCTCTCTGGCACGGCGTCTGAGGCGAGGGAAGATAATCACTTTCAGACGGAAGCTGAGTGGCTGCCGTGCAGATGATGTCCGCTTTGATTTGCTCTGGAAGGACGGCTCGTCTTCTCCCTCACTGTGATTGGGAGGTCGCTGGCAGCAGGCTCAGAGAAGAGGAGAAGGAGAAGATGGGTCTTTACATGCGCTTGCTTCACTAAATCTGCTCGTTTTCAGCTTAACTAAAAGTTGTTATGGCAACTACAATTCAGGTTTTATTCAGAAAACATAAATTTTATTGTTAGAAACAAGTACATTTTCTGAATTAATGAATGTTAGTTGCCATAATTTGAACTCAAAATGTTTTAATTTAAGTTAGCTGAAAACAAAAATATTTAGTGAAGGAAGTTGCTTTGAAATATTGAGTATTCTGAATATTGTTTTACAGTGTGGGACAATGTCTTGTAACAGTTTCACACACACAATTTGGGGATGACACGAAATATTGAACATGGGTTCATCCTGCGTTTGACCCATTCACACCTCACTATGGTCATGAGTAAGTACCGCCATTCACACAAGACGTGAAACGTTTTAGATAACGCATTATGTGTTTTTTAAATATTCACTCTTACATATTTACTCGTGACAACTGAGTCATCCTCTTCTTGTGTGAATCTAGCTGTGAATCTAGACAGCAAAAAATAAACATAAATCCGGAGGAGTTCGGTTCTAATACATATGTACATAAATAAGGTTTCCATCATTCATATGAAAGTTCTGTGCCATTATTCATTGAGATCAGTTTAGGCTAGTAAAACACAACAAAATCAAGATTCAGTCAGCTAACCATGCTGTTTAGAGTCATACCAAAGCCAAGCCATGTAAATCCCAGGTCATGAGCAGGGTCATGGACCCGGGTCAGATAACGCGGGTTGACCCTTTCACAACAAAAGCAAACATGGGATTTACCCAGGTCATTGCATGGGTGTGTGGGAATTTTTGTGAGGAGACCTCTGTTCCCCTGTCCTGAGTGACCAAAAGTGAATTGTTCAGTGTACAAGGCCTGACTGGTAAGTTTTTCAAACATTTTGCAAAGTCATAAAATCTTTTTAAAATCTTTAAAGTTGTAGTTAAATGGGTAAAAAAGCAAAGTTAGAGATAAATGTTCATTGGATTAAGGCCAATATCGTACTAGTATCCAACCAACAATAAAGTGTTTCATAATTATGTGGAAGAACTCTTACGTTGTAGGCAAAAGGATATTTGTTCCTTAGTCTTCTAATAAATTTTACTGTGGGCTAATGTAAGGTATAACAACTAAAATTTCTACAAGGTAGTAAGGTAGTAAAGTCACTTGTACAATCCTGTGTATATAGAACTAGATACTATTGTTTAAGGATTAAAAGAACTGAATAATTTTGCAGCTGAACAAGCTGTTTGTTTTACAGGATGTAGAGAAACCTGAAGTGTTTGGCCATATGTCACAACTTAATTGCATTGCCAAAGACACCACTATCTGAGCTAATGCCTAGGAAAGTGCCTTTGAGAATCCAAGCAGTTCGATGCTGACTCATCCTGCATAGGTTTCTAGAATATTCCAGATAAACAAAGCGTCACACAAGCACAGCCAAATTGGTCAGAAGCTTTTCCAGCATTACCAAAATGTTTTAAGTGTCGAGAGAAGCCAGATAATGCTGTGAGTTGCAGCAGTCTTTCAGTAATTTAACAAATTAATGGCTCTCATCGCCCAGAGTTCTGATCCTCATTTATTTCTGGGAAACTGAGAAACAGCTAGTACGTATTCCTTAATTTATTGTCTGCAGTCATTCTGTATTGTCCAATGTGAAGATTGGAAAGAGGAATGGTTCTGACCAGGGGTCACACCTCATCCCTCAAATGAGTTGTCCGGTCATTTGCGAGTGGCCATACAGACAGAAAAACAAACCTTTCATGACCTTCGTCACATTTTGTGTGCTCAGTAAGAACAAACAGCTTCCTCAACATGTATAACATCTAGCAAAAGACAATGTTTGCGTCATGTTCTCTCTATGTTAGAAGCCAACTAAAGACGACACAGCAGTAAATCTACAGGCAAACTTGTATGCTTTCCCAAGATCACAAAATATTATGTTTTATATGACAGTGGCAATTATTTTCCTTATCTTTGATCATGGAAGTCCAGTTTGGAAATTTATGTTTCGTTCACCACAAAAAATAGAAAATGTAAAAAATATATAGGGCATTGACTGCATGGGAGGAAGTTGGACAGCGTGCAGCAAGAGTGGTGAGTACACAGATCCTCCCATAAAGGGTTCAAAGCTAATTTTAGCTTCCTTTAAGAAAATAGTTCCAGAAACTCTCCGCGTGTCTCTATGCGAGTCTCAACCGGCATTCCACAGCCAATGATGCCGCCAATGTGCAGCCATTTCCCAGTGTCAGAGCAACAGTCTCAGTGAAAATGAAACTGGCCTCTGACTTCTTTTTTCATTCTTTTCAGCAAGTGTCCCAGTTAGGAAATCGCTTCCATCCTACCGAGGCCGGGTTTAAATTTCCCACAGGGGATGCGCTAATATACTGGCAGCACATTTCCACAGACACCATCAGAGAACAAGAAGATGAATTAGCAGGCAGCCTGCCATCTTTCAGTTCAGACGGAATGACATTAATACGTTATTAAGACCAAAACAATAACACAACAACAACATGAAAGTCAAAACAACAGGGACCAGGTAAAGGTTTCATCATTTATATATTTATGCATTTATTAACAAAGCCTAACTACCTCTCCACAGCGAAAGTGGTATAGAAACTGTGAACTACCAAGGGACTTTGAAAACAGATTCCATCAGCAAGTCACGTTCCGTTTAATAAAATATCAAACACTGTTGACCATGACTAATTCAAGAGTTATGACATTTATGCCTTCCATTACAGAAAACACAATCCTTTAAATTTAATTGACAATAAATATTAGCATTAGCTAATTAGGTCATGTTGTCTAAGTAGTTAGCAAGAAGAACTTACATTGTTATTAAGCAAGTATTACATTGTTATTAAGCGAGTATCTACTGCATATAAAGTGTCCTGTATATAATAAATGTATTGTTATATGTTTTATTTGTACCTAATGTATACCAGAACAAAAGATACCAAAGATTTCAGACATGTAATTTGACAAAACTGTGCTCAAATACTAAAAATAATTACATTTTGGAATTAATGCCTGAATGATTAGTACAATAAATACCTCTTATGATCCATTATGGAGAAATATCCATTATGGAGAAAATACATTATTTTGTCCAGGCAATTTAATTATAATCTTGACATCAAGCATTTGATAACATTTAAGTTATCTTCTCCCACATTATTATTATTATTATTATTATTATTATTATTATTATTATTATTATTATTATTATTATTATTACTATTACTATTATTATTATTGCCTTTAAAGAATGCCAGGGTTCCTTATGATAAAAAACAGCAATATTCCAGCTGTTTGTAATCAATATTACATAATTGTGCACTCCTGTATTTTTAAGTACACACTTGTATAATGTAATGTGTGTAATTATTCACAATAACAGTTTGCATTATCTGATTAAAATATGCCAGTGCTATGCATATGGTGTCCATTTTTTTCAGATTGATACATAGTTTCTATGTCACTGGCTGCTTTGTGAATAAGGTCTTGTTATTTGTATTGCTCCTGTGGCAGTAACCAGAACAGCGTCCCAGTCCTTCTGGAGAAGAGAGTCAAATAACAGAAAAATATTATCGAATAATAACAAATACTGAATACACTGAATAATAATAAATAATGAATAAACTCAATCAGCCTGAGTGTTCGGGTCATGACTGACTGACCTGTCATAGTGCATTTGAAATGTATTAACTATCATTGATTTCACAGTTAGGACTGTGACATTCTATGTAAGTATTTTCCTGTGGGAATGTGTTACCATTGTACTTACTGATATTGTCAACACGATGATGCAGACCCGCACGCTCCATAATAAGCAATAAAAATGACCTTTCCTGGGGGTGGCGTGGGGGGGCTAAAATAGGCTTTGGGAAAAAACACAGCGCAACAGGAAATGAGTATTATTCTAGAAGAGCTGCAGTTCCCTCCTATGGGAATGCGGCAGTACACATTGACTTTTAACTCCTGTAAACACACTGGACGTCACTGCACTACAGGACAGGTTGCTACTGGATGGCGAAGCCAAGCCAGCGGACGTGCATATTTATTTAGCTTCATCCTGCCGGCCCAAACCTCTCCATCGAAGTACACAAAACCTACCGTGCAGGGTCAGGAAAGCCTTTGAGACCCAAACGAGGTTTATAACATAAGCAACTGTTACATAAATACAACAACATGCTGATGTCCTCCTGAAGGCGTTTTGCAGCCTTGCACAACATGATTTTTAAGACCTGCTTCAGTAGTTTTGAAGAGTTTTTGGGTGGTGATAAAACCATCTGTTTAAACCAAACCTGATATGCCTGGTGTGTTCCTTTACAACACACTTAAACAGGTCTGTAGTGGGAGAGACCTTCATCTGCTAACTGTTTCAAGTCACATTGTCTGCTAACTTGCCTGTATACTGCCTTTCCTGCATCTCTTCTTATCTTTGCGTCTCCCTGATGTCCTTTAAAAAGGACCCCATACTGAATTTAGATAATGAGATAATGGACAGCTTTTTGGGTGGGAGGGAACTACAGGTGACTGACTGTATGATGGCTTCAGGAATGCAGTAGGAAGTGACTCCTGACAGGTCAAATAACTGTTCGGCAGGTTTTAGACAACCATATCAATGCAGGCTGCAATCTGCTGACTACATGGCTGTGAGATACGTAGTGGACATCAATGCACTGCTGAAAATGTGCAGCAAAAAAGTAAAATTATGTTTTCCCTTTGGTTGTGACCAGGGGAAAATTGATTTAATTTTTTTAGATTTATTTAAATGTTTTAGTTTTCCTTTTTTTCATTTGACTGGCCTGATCACACTCGTGAAACTACAATTATACCCCAATGCATTCCCTTATTAATGAACACAGGCATAATGTACAACTGCTTAAAGGATGCAGATATTTTTTAGGTAGTCAGGTTATCAATTACATGAGTTGAAATCCCTGACCTTTTTAATAGATAGTCAATAAACAAAGAGTTGAGTGATGTGCGTTTTCTTATCTCAGTCCAGTACTGTAACACGTAGCATATGGTTAAAATTGGAGGAAAAGTTCAAAGTAAAACTTGAATCTAATCCTGATCTATGTGCCTCCCTTTTCATCCAGGAACGTTAAAGACGGGAGATCGGGTCACGCAAAAACGATTTCCCCGCTGCTTTCCTATACCTCTCGCTCCTTCGATTCTTAACTCGGGAGCGTTTAGCGAAGGAAATTGCCGCGCGCTGGGGGCGAGCTCGGAGAAGGAGGCGGCGGCAACAGCTGTGCGGTTCCCAGACGCCCGCGAGCCGCGACTCTGAGATGATTGTCAGCAGGCAGGGCAGCGGAGGCTGGCGTTTCCTCTGGGGCCCCGTCGGTGACTGGGGGGAGGTGGAGAGATTTACAATCACACCCAGTCAAAGTGCTCCGCTGCTCCACACAAAAAAAAAAAAAAAGAAAAAAAAGAAAAAGGAAAAAAAGCCCTCCCCAAGACACCGGGAGACAGAGCGCTAGGGCTGCACCTCACAACAGACGCGCAAACCAGGAGGGACGACGCGCTTTGATACTCCGTTAATTACTCATGTGATGTGATTCGGGCGTCCCGGGGCAACAGCCGAAACTTCTTCAGCTGGTTCCAGGGGAGGCAAACATTTTAGGAAGGGTAGGTGAAAACCAAATGCATTTATTATTTATAAATGTATCAGTTTGCGTTCTGTCACCGGGTCCCACCAGGGCTGTGCCAATTCTGAAGTGTCATGCTAAGCAAAGGGATGTCTCTGCTAAATAGTTTCTTGTGTAAAAGGTGACATTTGGGAGTTTGAACAGGAAATACGATGGGCCAAAACATATCTAATGCACAGTGCTGTGATAAAAAAATTTAAAAAAGAAAGCACTAATATAGGCTACAGGCCTTTTCTCATTGACCTTCTTTGTTTGGTGAGATATAATACTGGTCCAGTTGTTTACTATTTGTTTTTAAGGATCTATAACTACAGTTCTTTTTTTTTTTTTACAAAACTGTTCTGTCTCTTTATAATAGACAAAAAACACTTCCAGGAAAAATAATTCCTTTGCTCAACTGCTTGAAGGTCACATGGTTGCATGTTGATTTAAAAAGTACAAAACTAATATCAGAACTGCGTATGCTTATTGTACTTTAAGGATATGCTTTTGCATTCAAGAATGCTTTTAAACAGACAGTTGAAACATGCATTGATTAATTGTTCTAAAATGAATTGTTCCGAAAGCAAATGTGTGTTGCGAAATGTTGGGTCTGTGGCTTTAATCAGAAACAGAGGAAACTCAAACAGCCGCACCAGACCTGACGAAAGCCACGAGACAAACTGTCAAAACAAGGGAAAACAAAAAAACTTGTATTTATCCCCACACCACGCACACGATGCTTTCACTTCCAGGAACTACACGGAGAGGGCACCTCGTCTGCGGTTTGATTGTGACGAGTCATGGCATTG
Organism: Anguilla anguilla; assembly: GCF_013347855.1. NCBI lineage: Eukaryota > Metazoa > Chordata > Actinopteri > Anguilliformes > Anguillidae > Anguilla > Anguilla anguilla. Next base: position 15,137,796 of record NC_049205.1, on the reverse strand, counting down.
CCATCTGTGCCCCTTCAGCAAGGCTGTGTTTGAAGTCAAGATATTATTGTCAGCTTGGTGTCAAAGCTCGGTGTCAAACATTCAGTATACACTTTCTGTCAAACTTTAATCCTGACAGTTGAACTTTCTGCCATTTTTGTCAGTTGTTTTTTTATTTTTTTACCTGCTACTACATTGATACTTTATATACAGTTAGTTAGTTTAATATTTTAATTTTGATTATTGAAAAAAATATCGAGAATTGGCCGGCAGGGGCGTTAATTATAATAATAATAACAATCAACCTGTGTGTGTATATATATATACATATACATATACATATACATATATATATATATATATATATATATATATATATATATATATATATATATATATACATATATATTATATATATTACCTGTCTGAACAGCTTGAAGGTATTTCTTTAGAAAAATAATGCACTGTTTCTCTCTTTTTTATCTGACCAGCTCTCTTGTGGATTCTTATCTCTTTTTGCCTGCAATCGAAGTGTGGAGTGTGCGTGAACATGGCCTTTACAGTCCTGCGCGCGTTGCAGTTGGTGATCTACATGGCCGGCACTGGAATGTGTCAGACAAACATTATGACCAAATTCCCAGGCACTGGCTCCCCCATCCCGACTCAGCCCGCCGTCCTGCACAACTCCGGAGCCCCGACCCACACCCCCCTCACGGCCGGTCCCTCACTTTTCATCCCCGAATCCGACAGCACCCCGGCCCCTGACCCCCCGTCCACGTCCGCCGACCCAGCTGCCTCCAACCCCCTCTCCGCCAACTCCTCGGACCCTGTCCAAAACTCCACTGGTCCCCAGGCCCACCAGCCCGATTTACAGCACAAGATACGGAGAATCCCTCCGTGCAACAGGTCCACCCCCATCGCCATCAAAACGCACTTCAAGTACATCAACACGGTGATCTCCTGCATCGTGTTCGTAGTGGGCGTGGTGGGCAATGCCACCCTGCTGCGGATTATCTACAAGCACAAGTGCATGAGGAACGGGCCCAACGTGCTGATCGCCAGCCTGGCCCTGGGAGACTTGATATACATCATCATCGACATCCCCGTCAACGTCTATAAGGTAGGACGGGAGAATCCCTTTTTCCTTCTGGAGAGTTCTTTAAAACAGACGTGGTTCTTTCAGACACAGTGTGTCTGTCCCTCTCTGGTTCCGTGATTTACAATTACCTATTTGATCTGTGCGTTCTTAATGGAACATATCACGGTGAACTCAGTTTGCAGGCAGGAACGAAAGGGTTTGCAGCGTTACTACTAGGACCCGACGTGCAGTGTGACCCTTCCCCCAGCTAAATCTTCCCGATCCCTATCAGGACCTCAAAGTCTTTTTTTTCCCATGAGAGCCCTGATATACGGCCAAGTAAAATAAACACATGAATCATGTGCGGTCTCAGAAGGAGGCATTTGGGCTTTCCAAAAGGTTGCCACTGCGCAACTTTCACATGCACATCCATCATCTGCACTAATACGCCACATGAATAAGCATAAACAGATTGTTGGATTCTTAATGAAGAAGTGGTGCACATTTCCATAGGCCTGTATTTCGAATTCACATGTAAAATGCTCAGTATTACACTAAGTGCATATTTTACTCTAATGGAGTACATGTGACCCCTCTTAGACTCCTATGATCTCAGTTTTAGTTAAATGAATGCTTACTGTATGGATGTATACATTCTCTTATCTCTGCGTTTAAAAAAGTAGTTATAATGAATGTAGGAATGAGTGCATTGAAAGTTCAGTGAAAAAAGGATATTATTTTGTTATACATACATGTATTCTTGGGTAGTGTTGAATAATTTCCACCTTCTTTAATATAATCATACAATTTCAATTCAACTGTATGATGTGTAAATGCAGTATACAGTATGAATGGATCATGGGTTAGACAGGAACAGAGCTGAATGCTGTGCAGCTTTTTAAAATCCAACTCTAATCCACTGAGCCCACTTAATTTACATATGAACATTCACACATCCAAATCTAACTGAGAAATAGATCTCTCTAATTATCACATGGTCTGACATTGTTTCATGAAAAGTGTGGTTTGTATGTACCGGCTGTCCAGTAATGATCATATTTGATTCAATGCACATTATAACTTGTGAAACAACAGCCAGGAAAAGAAAGTCCAGAGTTGCAGTGCTACATTTTTATTTTCTTGGAAACATGTTGTGCATAATTCCCTTTCTTATGTAACTATTGCACTGCACATGAAGCGCAGAAAGCAAGCGATAACAGATGGAGTAAAATACTTCACAGACAAGCAGAGTAAAAAATCCATATCTCTATGTAAAAGGCCTTTTTTATCTTTGAGTGATTTACCATGATGAGTCAGATGAGTCAGCATTGCTTCAGAAGTTTATTATTATTATTTAATAGCCTCTGCATTTTATGTTACCATAAATAAGACAGTAGGGACTTGGGTAACTGCCAGCTGCTAACAAAAACCATATCATGTAGCGGTCATGATCACAAAGTTGCACATTTTATTGTACTTAAATTTGTTCTTGCACTTTTGTTTGTTTTCATGAGTTATTTTCTTTTTCTGCGTTTGTATGCATATTTGTTGCATAGATTAAATTTAGAGATAACCTGATTCACATTTTAAAAAAATCTTACAATCAGAAAGTGATTTATCAGCTTTAGACAGGTAAAAGCAATTTATGCATCCGATGCTGAACTTTTATTCCACATACTACATGGAATCTGCAGCATGCCCAATCATATGCTCTTGTCAGTACATTATATTAAAATGCAAGCACCATTAACACACTTGTACGCTTCAAGAAAGCCTTTCAAGTCTTTAATTTCATCCAAAATGAGTCCTTCACTGTCTTTCAAATAAATGCATGCTTTTTTTCTGGGAACTGATTTTGATTATTGCTGATTGCTAAGTTGCTTGTGAAAAAAAAAAACATTTAATCGTCAGGGGAAATGTTGATTGAATCCAGACCTAACAAAGGTTGGATATCAGAAAGTGAATTTTCAGCTTCATGCCAAACTGATAATGGGGATCAAATTTAATGTGTAATGTGATATATTCCTGGGTGAATTGCCTTTCATGACTATACTAATTTGAATTATTAGACAATTAATTTATCAGACAGTTAATTCATCATCTACAATGTTCTTGTTAATTCTTCCCCTGGTGAACATTGTACTGTTCTGTGAGGTTTGTTTATGTGTTACTGTATCAGCAGGAGTGCTTAAGTGTTTTTGTTTTCAAAGGGTAAGATTCAGAAATGAGGCATTAATATATACTGAGAGGTATTAATTGCAAAAAAAGTGCACTTTGGCTGCCATATTACCCCTGAAGTATGCATTTCCAAAATTACAACTGTAAAAACATACTCTCATCTATGTCCACATTTGTGATATACAGATGTTACAATGCATATTAAATGAAAATGTTCACTTATTTCTGCATATTTCTGTTAGCTCCCAAAACATGGAGTAATTATGTCTGTAAATAAATGTTGGGGTTGTAATTAGGTACAAAATGAAGGCAGGAGTGTTGATTACCAAAGTCTCCAGGATAAAAGTCGTCATGATAAAATGAACAATCTCTGCAACCATAATTAGTTATTAAGATCTTATTTAATCAGCACTCATAAACTGAATAACATTATCACCCTGCACATTTTCTCTCCCCCTAGACAGTGAAAAAAGCTTGTGTCTCCTTTATCATCTAAAGCCAGTGAGACGAGTGTCACAGATTTGAGTATTCCATGACTACTTTAGCTAGTTTGGTCACTGAACTTTGCGATTCTTTTGGAGAACAGACAACTCTGCTCTTAATCTTGTCCCATCTTGGCTCTGGGCCATCAGAAGGTCACGAGGAGGCAACACATCGCAGGTCCCCCCCACCCCCCTCTCCACCCCCCATGACCATACAAAGAACATAACAACTGAATATGTTTGCCAGCTACCAGCCTAAATCCTCTGTGTTTGGGTTCCATCAGCAGATAAGAGACTAAATAAGACTGAGATATTGACTTCAATTCATTCAGAGCCCAGGGTTTGAACAAGACATTTGAAATCACCTGTGACCGAAGGAAAGGAGGTCACTTTTTAGTACTTTTGTATGAAAAATTGAATGCAGGAAAGTTGCCTTGGTTGTGGTGCCCCACATATGTATTACAAAGCCTGTTCCTTTTGTTATAGGATGTTTCCTATGGGTTTCATACAGATGCCAAAATTAATCCACTCCACACACAATTTAACAGCCATAAAATGGCTACCCAGAAGTTGCATTCTGTTATGTTGTAATTAACTGGAAATGTAAATAATGAGTCAGGATGTGTCAGCGAAGACATTTATCTAAACACCCATCAGAAAGGATTTGGACGATCCTTTTCAGGGAAGAGGCAATTTCTGCTCAGGGAACGCTGCCAAACTGGAGCCTGGATGGGACCTTTTGAGGGCAAGGCCGTTTTTCCTGCTGGAGACAGGGGAGATGCCGGTCAAGGGCATCTCTCTGGAAACCACCGCCACGCACGTCAGAGGAGTCATTCCTCCGAACGCCGACAGCCTTCGCCCACACCCCGCTGCTGGGAAACAACTTTTCAAGTCAGAGACCTGCAGCCCGAGGGCTAATTAGTCCCTTAATGGGTCAATAAGGGAGCCTACCTCCTTATATATGGCCTTACTCATGCCCCTGTGCCAAAAGAGGACAGTGGAACTATGGATGAAGTAGTCCCTCACCGCAAGTATTTTTTACAGAATCAAGAAGTTCAAGAAGTGAGGCCAGGAGAAGTTTGCTACTGCAAATGAAAACACAAAAACAGCCACACAGCTCCAGACTGAACTCGCTATCACTGCAGCTAAATTCTTTATTGAGTATTGTAGGGGGTGGACTCTTTGGGAAATGGAAAACACTGAGGTTGCCTGGGTGCTTAAGGCTGTGCGATCCGAAGTGGAAAAGTCGCTACTGAAGAGAATCAGGAGGTGGAGATACAGGTCATCTGTGATTTAATAGAAAATAGTATTTACGGATATAACTCTCATTGAGTTCTGAATCTGTGTAACAAATGAGATGAAGCACCACACAAAGCGACACTGTAAAAGCTATAGTTCGTTGAGACCCACAGTACATTTTCTGAAACTTGGTAATTGTAATCAATCCCATCATTCTTCTCTTTGTAGCTCCAGATGATGCAGTGGCCCTTTTCTCAAAATGCCTTTGGTCTGTTCCTCTGCAAGCTATTCCCATTCCTACAGAAGTCCTCATTGGGAATCACAGTATTCAGTCTAATGGCTCTCAGTGTGGACAGGTATGTGTATGTTTATCCGAACAGGGTCTATCACGAGCTTACATTTATACTGTGGGGAAATATCTGTTTAGTTTCTTGCTGGTAATTGAGATACCGGACAGTGCTTATCTATGCCTGTTGAAGCTAGAAGAAGACAAGTTGTGGTTACAAATTAGAAAATATATACATGTTTCCTACTGCTGCTATAACTAAGAAATAAAAATAAGGATTTTTGATATTATCACAGCAGACATTCCATTTTTTATGTACTTTCTGTGAGTTGACTTACTGCTTGATAGTATACAAGCATTGGAATACTTATCAATATTCATCAGAAAATAAATATTTTTGATCTGGCCCAAATTATTTTATCTTATTTCTATGGGGTTATTTGTTTTATATGTTTATTATTTTAGGAGAAAAAAAAAAGCTAATTGCTAAGGAATGTAGTAGAGCAGTGAATTCAGTTCAAGTTTCTAATTTCATCAAAATGTACGTATTCGGTCATACTGAGAATAAGATTTGTGGCATATTTGTGAGTTAATCTAGTGTCATTCCAATTGTTCACTGGAAGAGGACTGGTTATAGAAGTTATATTTACATTAATTTAATTGTTAATCTTGCTGTAACAACACCTCCTTCACTATTTAAAGAATACATTTTGTCACAAGCAAACACAATTGTACAGAAAGGAAACAGGAAATAAACACAGCTTGAGGAGTTTCCACGGTCATATTTTTATGGTTGTGGTTTAGTTGTGCCTGGTGCACCTACTGTGAAGGTGGGGTTCAAGACCAATTGTGCTGTAGAGAGCAATAAATCCCTCCAGGATAAAGGAAGGAAGTGAGTCAGGCTTGTGGCTGTTTGAGGTCAGCAGTAGCGGAAGGCAATGAGGTCACAGAGAGCTGTGTCCTCCTTTAAATAACCTCTTCCTCCATGGCGATATTCACAGACCATCCAGCCACCTGCACTGGCCTGTTTATAAACTGCCCCATAAAAATCCTGGAAAGAATCAAACAGGCTCAAATCTGCTCAATACATCTGCTATCACTAACTACCCCCCCCCCCCCAACCACACACACACACACACGTTTTATCTCTAATCTGTGGATTATATTATATTTCCCAGCATTCCTTTATGTTCAGTCACAGCAGGTAAATGCTAGTATTTAGTATTTTATTTCCAGTTCGGTCATAGGCACAAGGCCGATAATGGTGTGTTTCGAGTTTTTTGGCCATGGTTACTGGGAGAAAGATGGCACTGTCTTGTGGGTTTGATCTTAAGCAGAGGGCTGATGAAGGCATGTTCTTGAATGTTTGGCCAAAGGTATAGGGCTAATGAGGGTGTGTTCCTGTGTGTTCCCTCTTAGGAACAGGTTTAAACACGGCATGCTCTCGCGTGTTCCCTCTTAGGAACCGGTTTAAAGATGGTGTGCTCTCGCGTGTTCCCTCTTAGGAACAGGTTTAAAGATGGCGTGCTCTCGCGTGTTCCCTCTTAGGAACAGGTTTAAAGATGGCGTGCTCTTGCGTCTTCCCTCATAGGAACAGGTTTAAAGATGGCATGCTCTTGTGTATTGTGTCACAGGTACAGGGCAGTGGCTTCCTGGAGCAGAGTGCAGGGAGTGGGCATACCGAAGCAGACAGCCATCAAGATACTCGCCATCTGGGTCCTAGCCATCGTCCTTGCGGTGCCCGATACCATCTGTTTCAACATGGTCGAATCCAGCCATGGCAGCATCTCATTTCGCACCTGCATGCTTAAACCACCGAACGGCACCATGGAGGTACCGTACTTTATACAGTTATCTATTTAATAATGTCACAAGTGTCAACCTGCCTAATGTTAAAATTAACTCGGGTGTTACATTTCTTCCAGAGGAATAATGTGTGCAATTGTACCAATATGCTAGAAAACAGCTCACATGTGGGAAATTGTTCTACACGCAAGGCTTGAGGAATTTTCTAAATACATTTACTGAGAGAAGAAAACGCACCGCATCCCAAAAACAACATAAAGAAATATGAGCCAAAAGATAAATAAATGAGCACAATGAACTTTTACTCAAAAGAGGAAACAATGTGTGCTACAGACAGAAATAAAAATCCAAATAAACAAGAACAACATATGATTTAGAGTTTTAAAAAGACTGTTGCAAATGAGAATTGACTTCAGCATAAAATAAATGCATACTAAATTGATTTTAGGATAAAGTAAATGTGTTCTCCGATATGAAAATCCAGGGGGAAAAAATGAAGAAAAAAAAAGCAAAATGCATGCTTTGGAAATGAGCACTATGTTATTAAGGTTATTCAGTATGCAGGCGTTCCCACACCACAAATGTTACAGTAAATGGAACTCCTCTTGGGCACTTATTTGACCATCATGGTCTGTATGAGGTCCCTGTCCTCACCATTTCCTTTCTTAATATGTCTCATGCTGGCTTGAAATGAATCCACCTACTCCAGAAATAAAGCCAGGAGGGCTGTGAGAGCTGGCTAACGTCATCACTAGAGCCAGGGCAAAGAGAGCGGGTCCACAGGAAAAGGTCCACGGCCACATTGTCGTGAGACTTACCCATTCACAACTTTACTGCGCCCATGGAATACGATGTACGTCAGAAAAGCACCTTGACTCTATCACAAGTCAACGCCCATATCCACTGTTTTTAAACAGGAAAGTGAAGTTGCAATGTGTTTATTTTAAAAGTCAAGTGATCCATCACAGAACAGTTCCCAGACCTTTGAGAAAGTCCCCTTATGGACATAAAATATACAGCAATATAGGAAATATCAACATATTTACTATACTTCACAGTATATAGGCAAATATACTAATTATTGCCATCTTCAGATATTGCAATATATTTATTTCGGTGAAATATGTTTTATCATTACAATTCCACAACTCCACAAATTCATAAAATATTGCAATGTATTCATTTTCCATAAGGGTCAGAGGAATTCTTAACATCATTTTCCAGAGTCTGGAAGCATTAAACTTTATGTGAAAGAAACAATACACTACACAACATAAGGCACAAACAATATTTCACTGTTTGTATGGTAATGGCAAAGGCAACGATGCTAATTGCCAGTCACATGTCAGCCTGTAATTCCATATGAAGCAGAGTTAAAGCAACACCTAGCTACTCACACACTCATGCTACTGTATATAAACACCAAAATCAACTCCGACAGAATACTTTTAACTGTAACACTAACAAAGTAATAGAAACTCATATAATCTCTATATTACTGTTCATTTAAAATTTTTCCGTATGCTTCACATTAATATAAACGCAGGAACCACCCATTCAACAGCTGAAGGACATTTGCAGATTTTCACAAGGACAAGAAAGTTAGAAGAATATTGGAGCCAGTGCTCCCATTGTGCCAACAAAATTGTTGTTTGAAAGTAAAAAAAAAAAAAACTGAATAAACAAACTCCGAAAATGCATGTATATACAAAAGCAAGAAAGCAAAATCAATAGGCTGAAATTCTTAACTCACCGTCCCCACCCCCTCAGTGTAACACTGTCCTTATTCATAGAAATGGGGGTTGTTAATTGATTGCAGGCTGGCAGGTTAGCACCAGAGGGTTGGATGTGTGTCTTTTCAAAGCAGAGCCAGATGTGCCCATATCCTAGAGCATTGTGCCAAGACTTTGAATAAACCACAGGAAATATATGGGCCAGATGCATATGGAACCTGCGCTAACCTGATTTAAATCAGATTTCAAGGGAAATTATGCTTTGCACTGTGTTTCTGGAGCAGTACCATGCACCCAGAGCTGTACTGATATAGTGAATATATGTGGTATAGACAGATCTAAATGGTCTAGATCTATTGGTCCAAATCACAATGGTGTCTGTAGTGCAGTTTTGCCTCACATAGAACTCTTCTACACAGAAACTAAGCAATTCTGTTTAATCATATTGTTAAAAAATATATACAAAATATTTAATTATTTGACACAATGGTGCAGTGATGAAGAAGACCGTTGCTGTGTTGGTTGAGCTGACTCTTTGAGGACTAGCCTGAGCTAACTCTTCTCTGTTCCCTCCAGATGTATGTGCATGTGAAGGACTGGTGGTTCTTTGGGTTTTACTTCTGTATGCCCTTGGTCTGCACGGCCATCTTCTACACCCTCATGACGATCAAGATGCTCAACCACAGAAAAGGCAGTCTGAGGATTGCTCTCAGCGAACACCTTAAACAGGTAAGACAATACCATCACCTGCTCCCCAGTGCACCCACAGACACAATCAGAGAGACTCTGTAGGATTACAGCAGCCCATCTGCTGAGAACTACATCAGGACGCACATAAAGCCAGAGGTCTGTATGAACACAGAGCGCCCCCCTCTGGGTGGCTGCTAGATAGTGGTACCATTAAAAGTTCCTTTCTCCCATCAAGAAGTCCAATCAGTCCTGAAAACTCTGATATGAGTTTCCTGTGTCATTACAATCTCTATCCACTGTAAGGCCTCTGACGCAGTAATTTCTCTGAGGATAGTAATTAACCAGGAGTTGGTTTCTTTCAGAGGCGGGAGGTGGCTAAAGCTGTCTTCTGTTTGGTTCTGATATTTGCTCTGTGCTGGCTACCTTTGCACATGGGCCGCATCCTGAAATGGCTTCTGTACAAACCAGAGAGCCCCGACCGGTGTGAACTTCTCAAGTAAGTAAAGCGAGAGTCATCAAACCACAGCACAACTCGTAAAGCAACGGTTTTCTGTTTTGTATGAATATATTCTGCGCCAACCTAATGGTGTCTCTGAAACGTGGCAGAAGATTATTACAGGTTACGAAAATTGGTACAATGTCTATCAAATGAACAGTACAGGTAATGCCACTGGTGACCATGCAGTAGACATTCACTTGGATTTATTTGGCATGTGTTGTTCCCCTGTGGAATTTTTCTTGGAATGTGTGGCTTTATGCTTAAGAGGAAGACTGTAAAATAATTGCTTTTATGTTAGGATTAACATACTGCACTTCCACCTGTCACACACTGTACATCCCCGATTTTGTCTTAATTTTGAAAACGCTATGAGGTAGTCACACTGTAGTTGATATTCACAGACATTCCCTTGATTTTAGCTTCCTGTTGGTGCTTGACCACTTGGGCATTAATTTGGCAACTGTGAACTCCTGCATCAACCCCTTCATCCTCTATTTTGTCAGCAAGAAGTTCAAAAATTGTTTCAAGGTAGGTCTCTCCTTGCATTTTACTGTGGAGCACACACATTTCTTTTTTCACTCAGTTCATCCCATCTGAAAGCATAAGTCTCATTCCCTCCCAACTCCCCTGCTCCCCGACCCATGGGACTCTCAAAGCTGTGGGACAATGAAACCTGATGGAACATGTTGAGAACATTCTTCTGAGAAAACCAAACTTTGGTGGTGATTTGTTGCAGACTGATGTCACATTCTGCATTCTGACAGAGGACCCTAGAGAGAGATGAAAACAGTCCCATTCTCTATGCATCCAAACAAGCGATAATGTTCAGTCCCAAAGCCCAGTTTGGTATCTTACAGGTTGCTAGGACTGCAGACTTCACTGTCACCTACAAGAAAGCATTATGAAGCAGTGATACTGACAAACTAACTTGCTTTTGTGTTCACTGTAAAACTTAAAGGCAAAATGTTCAGCAGTCTTTGGTCTGCACAGGCCCACACCTAATCACAGCTGATATCCTGAGATAGAGTGGCCTTTCAGAACACTGGAAGACAGTACAACATGGCATAAATGTATATGCATGTGTGGTCCATGAAGCAAAACAATACTGTGAATGTTTTCGCCTCTTTCCTCTGTAATCATGGCAGGAGTCTAAACAGTGTGCTGTAGTTGCATAGTATGCACGCTTGATGGTCTTTCTCTCTCTCTCTCTCTCTCTCTCTCTCTCTCTCTCTCTTCTCTCTTTCCTCTCTCCCTCGCTCCATCTCCTCATAGTCTTGCCTGTGTTGCTGGTGTTACTCTGGGACATTAGCCGCCAGTACACCGCAGAACGGCACAAGCATCCAGCAGTGGAAGAACCAGGACCCCAACAACCAACAGGCGGACCACAGCCAACGTAAAGACAGCGACTGAGTCATGCGCTGACTGTGGGCCTGGGGAGAGGGGGGTTTCAGCGCTTTTAAAGAGGGCATTTGGGCCCTTTCCATACAAGGCACTGAGGATACACTCGCTTGTGCAGAGCACCGTAACAGTTCTGAGCCAAACGCAATGAAAAAAAAAAAGCTAATTGTGTACAAGTACACAGACAATGGGACCGATGTGCTCACAGCGTTTCCCAGATCGCACAGATTTGGCAGCGAGCGTTTTTCCTGAGACGATGAAAGCATTGTTTGCGGCGGAAGAGGAGGGGAGAGAGATTGGAACAGGATACACCTGAAGCCGAGCTGTGCGTAAACCTAATCAGCGGCCTCGCACTGAGGGCGAGGCTTCTGGGAACAGTAGGAAGGAAATGCGGAGTGGCCTCCATGTCAGAGCTAATGAAGGAACCCAAGGCTACTGTCAGACCAGGGCCCTGTCCTAGCGTCCTCCTCACTCACACTCATATTCTACATGTACTACGCAGGGTATTTATACACATCTGTGCACTTGGTCTATGAATGCATACACCCAAACATATCTGAAGTAGGCTTGTTCATAAGGTGATGTACACACTCCCTGGAAGACTGAAATGAGAGCCATTGAAGTGCAAGCAGAGGTTGTTTCTTCTTTTAACCTCATAAGCGTTTGGATTATAAAAGGTTATATGCTGTATTAAAAATGTACTTATGTGAATAATCCAACAGAATATTTTGTATGTGCTCACACCGCATTGTATAACCATCTGAGCACGTTAGGAAAAGAAAAGCATAACGCATCACTTTCAATTGAAACGAAGAGGTGTTGTCACCTTGATCCACTCTTATAAGTTCATTAGCATGGGTATGCTTGGAACTGTATTTTGTGAGTGATTCATGCACACTGTTCATTTGGGCTGTTGGGTGGTCCATTCTGTTATGGCAGAGGTCTAATATACTGATGGGCCCTGAGGTTTGGCATCGAATCTGGACCGTGGCTTGTAGCACTGAAAAGTGAGATTGGCTGCAGCATTACATTAGGGATAGGAGGGTTTCAGTTACAGTGCCTTATCAAGCACAAACAACTCCCATTGGATGATCAAGTGAATTGAATTCAATTCAATTCAATTAGGGCGGCATGGTGGTGCACTGTCGCCTCACAGCAAAAAGGTCCTTGGTTTGAATCCAGGGGATTTCCGTGTGGAGTTTTCATGTTCTTCCTGTGTCCTGCGGGTACAGTTTCCTCCCACAGTCCAAAGACGTGCCTGTTAATTGGAGAGTCTAAATTGTGAGTGAATGGTGTTTGTGCCCTGCGATGGACTGGTGTCCTGTCCTGGGTGTAGTGTCATCCTCCAGCTCATGTCCATGGAAGCGTGACTTGATGTGCATTAAGAAGCAGTGCTTGGCATGTCATGCTTGGGAGCAAGCATGTGCTCATAATATACAGTATATAATATAATATGTGGTTGGACATTCCCAACTAGGGAATCGAAATAAAATAAAAAATCATAAATACTCTTCATTTAACACTTTACATGTCTTAAGGAAGATCTCAAATACCATGGAGAATTAGGTCACAGACAAAATTATACCTGCCAATATTGCCAAGGAAAAGTGAATGTAAATATGTAACAGTCTATTCCAGATATACAAATGAAAAACTGCATATAACAATGCATTCAGCCAAAGCTTTATAACTGTGAAACATGTTCTTCAACTGTACAGTAAATCTATCATTATTACTGAGTTATTCATGTTTGTATTCTCTGTATTGTCATGTTTGTGTATAAAAATCATATTTTGTGTATGTCATCCAATGCCTGGAGCAGGATTGACTTGGTCTTGTTTAAGTCTGAAATACTAAACTGTGGATGGGAGGTGTACAACGTAACCTAAAGAAAGGGAAAACTTCACTCATAAGGAGCATGTGTGCATTTCCATATTTATGATTTTATTTGTGTGCGTGTGAGAGAGTGAGAGAGAGACAAACTCAAGACTTATACCACCAATATTGTAAGAAATTGCTTTGTAAACTGTATGTACTGCTTATGTCCACGTTTTATTTTTTTAACAACATGAGGTGTGACAATTTTCAGCATCACTCTCTCCTTAGAATAGTCATGTAACCTCTCTGCACAGATAAACAAGAAACAACATATTTGTGAAAGATTAATTATGAATGGTCAACAGTATTAAAATACTCTATATTCAGAGTCAATACATTGCACTTAATATTTGTGAACTTGTTCATGGGATCTTTTTTCAAGGCAATGTTGATCAGCAGAACATTATCAAATTATCGAAGTTATTGCTGTGATCTTGCATTCTCCTGTATTCAAGACATTTTTAAAGTATTTCACTGTGGCACTTAAGATGGCAACAGTAGCTTTTGGCCATCCAGTATTTGCAAAAGCAGGTTTCTTTTTCTTATTAACATTGTCAATGAAAATCCACAGCTTATTTTCAATAAAAGACCATTTTAAGGACAGACAGCTGGTTGTTCGGCTGCAGTTCTTCTGATTCGGGTCAGTCACGGGAGGACGGCGCTGTCGGCTACGGCTGTGGTCACGCAGCGACGCGCTGTCTTCGCACGGAAGGGAAAAGGATCCTTGTGGGAGCCGTCTTTTCGGTTTCCCGTGAAGCAGGAGTTTTGTCTGGGAGTGATTTAAAACGCGCTGTGACCCGGGGCTCTGGCGGGTCGCAGGGATCGGGGTCACTTGTGTCAGTTCCACGGATGCGAGGGGCTCGGAGGCACAGGAAAGAGCGGATGAGAAGGACAACTGTCAGGAACTCTGGGGAAACTTCTGTTTGGCACACGGGTTGAACCTCGCGTCTCTTTTGAACTTGGCACAGCTCTAGCGTAGCCCGTACTCTCAGATGGGAGTAAAAATATCACAAATAGAACTGCAACCTAGGAAATGATGGCCAGAGGGAAAATAAATGGAGGTTTAACTTATCTGATATGGCTAATATGTGTATAGATTTTTAGACCCGAGGTGTGTGCTCAACTACAATATATTAATCATACACAGTCAAAATGGAGTGTAGCGGTACTGCTTAGCTATTTGCTAGGCTTTAATTGCAAGGCTACTTTATGAAAAAAATAAAGCAAGCACAATGTGCTTTGCTAAAATAATAATAATAATGAAGAAATAAAAATAAAACTTTTTTTGTGCTTTCCAATACAAAAAAAGATTACTTTTTTCTGACCTGTTTGAGAGCGGTAAAACAGCACTGGTAGATGAAATGTTTGTTAAAACTATTATCATACAATTCAAACATTCAGCCTATACAGATAAACAAGGCGTTACAGTACAATGACCTGCCATAAAGGCAAGGAAAGTGGAATGGTATCAGTCCACATCACACACCATCCACGGAAATAGTATTACTGATGCTCAATATTTACATGTCAATGTTCATTAACTTGATGAATGACAGGGTGTTGATGATACATTAGTGACATTTCCTTGGTCTAGAATAAGAGCCAAGAAGTTCTGTTACTCATCAAGTGCAATGGCTGGTGTTTTTGTGTTGTCCATTTCCGCAGATTTATATAGTTGCTTAGACTGTATGGTACGAAACATTTGGAGCTGTTCTGAACCAAGTATTCAACAAGGTTATACGGAACTTAAAAACTGAAAAAATAACTGACAAAAATAACTCACTCACCAGCTAATTAAGAAACACAAAGCCTATGCCAAAATCACAACTCTGTCATCAGAATCTTATTTTAATCTTAATTCATGATTTGTAACTATGTTTTTGTAAGCACTATACAAATAAAGTTCTTCTTCTTCATCATCTTCTTCTTCTTCTTCTTCTATTTCTTCTTCTTCTTCTTCTTCTTCTTCTTCTTCTTCTTCTTCTTATTATTATTATTATTATTATTATTATTACTTGTACTCAAAGGTTAAACATTAAGAAGTGTTAGATTAATGTAATAAGATAGTTGTGATAGTGATTAGGTCAAAGTGTAAACTTACAGCTTAAAGAATGTTTGTAACATTTTTTTTAAAATCAATATCTCTACATCAACTTTCAACAAAAAAAAGAGACATTTCTTGACTTGTTTTCAACTGCTCTGTTTGTCAAAGAGATTCCGGGGCAAGTTTTTCTTGGGAGTCTGGTGTATGCCAATGTTTCAGAATTCCTCTTGAACTATGGTTGAAGACGTGGAAAATTATGTCTGCCTTTTGACGTAGGAAGGAGCAAAAAAACTTTGTGAGTTTGTGTGACGTGCTTCTGCCTGTTGGGAAAGAGAGACCAGTTTTAGTTCTGAGGAATTTGGTGGGAAAATGATCTCTTGCCAGCACTGAGCTGAGTAACGCTCTCAGGCGAATAGGGAGGGGGCACAGAGGGGCCAGGGGAGGGCCTTTATATAGAATATGACTGTCAGGGCCAAAGATGTTTCCTCGCTAAATATGTTGAAGGCCAATAGTTGAAAACAAGAGGGAAAATTGTACATTCAGTTCCCTGCTGACATTTAGAGGCCTCTGTGTACCGTTAGAGCCATCCTTCATTCAGACCGTTTTAGATCACAAAAGCCTGCTGTTTTCCCCTGTCATGCCTGCATCCACAGTGTTTGTTAAAAAGGTTCATATGTACTGTATGTCCTACAGACTGCTACCACAGCCCTCTGTGTAAAACATGCATAGTCTCACCTCTAAAATGATTTTGAATGTAAGAGCTAATAGGGGATGCATCTGAACCGCACCGCAATACCATATTGGGACATGCACAGATAATGCAATGTATACAGGTTTTAGCCTTCCTGAAGTTCACCAATGGTATTTGGATGGTATTTGGTAAATAAGAGCAGTGGAACAGGTGAGCACAAAATGGAGAATGAAACAACGCTAATTAGTTGTGTGCATAAAAACACATTTCTCTCCACATTGCCAAGAGTGTAAGATGAAAAGATGCCACCACCAGATCTGCCAGCCAACCGTTTGTTGACACAAGTGCTGACTGTGATCCGCAGCCTTGCCGGGCTGTTTATAATTGCCCATAGTGTCACTCCGGTAGAGACGCTTTCATGTCCAAATGTAATACCTGCTCCAGTGGAACACCTGTTCCCGGGGGCCAGTCTGTTCCCAGGTGAACATTTGTAACAGTGGATTACCTGTCTCCAGCCTACATGGTCTAGGACGTTACTCGTCTGTGTCAAATACCTGTGGTCATACTTCATGCCTCTGTAATCAGAAGGCTTTGAACATGTAACTAGCATTCCCAAGACTAACTGTGATGTTCCTAGTTTCTGTAAGCCACTCCGGATGAATGTGTCTGCTAAGTACATGTAATGGCTGTTCAAGACCCAGATTGAAGTTATTAGCTCAAAATAAAATTTAAAAATGGTTCTGGACCACAGCTGTGTGTTGGATTCCCTGTGAAATCTTCTTCATAAAAGCCAAAACAGACAAACTGGCATAGGCTTGCAAAATATGTCTGTTCGGATATATTATCAAAGTGTGTTTACTTTAAGAATGAGAATGACTTCATCTTTCATGCAAAAGAACTGAAAACTTTTCTCATGCCAGCTCTCTCATATGTGCTGTTCAGAGCGGGAAATTATTCCTAATTCCCTTAATCAAATAGCAATGCAGCAAATTCAACCCTATTGCATACTGTAGCAAAAACTCCTTAAGAGTCTGCCGTTATATACCATCGTTCCCTTCATTTGTATAAGTCTGCTTAAGGCATATTATTTCCACAGATGACCTGAGACCTTCTGAGGCAGCTTCCACAAGTATATATATCATACTTTTTAGCTAACAGCCATACCAGTCTTTGATATTTCATCTGAGGACTGAAGCGATGCAGAGTTGGGCTTGGTTATCATTTGAATTTGAAACTCCAGGCAAAACAATGCTGCTGGTGGAAGTAGCATTTGTGAGCCAGAAGGGAGCAATCTTACCTTTGGACCACATATAAATCCAATGCCCTAGCATTGCAATGGGAAACTGTGTTTTAGGAGGTGCCATCTATTGGATTGGATGTTGAACTGTTGTCCAGAGTCAGTGTAGTCAATAAAAATTACATGATACATATCGTAAAGATTTCCTCTGGAGTCATGGATACATTCTCAGTCTGGCCACTTAATCACCTGCCAGTATAATTGATTCAACTAATTTCCTCCCTCTCAATCTCAGCTGATGTGTCAACTGCCACAAGATGGCTGCCATGCATCACCCAGATGCTACACGTAGATGGTGGTTGAGGTGATGTCCCACTTTCACTGTAAAGTACTTTGAAATCATAAAGCGAGATACACGAGAACCACCGGTCATTACATTGTATTATGACATTATATTATTTTCAATCATTGAGTTTTCTCAGGTCTCCCAAGAAATAACCAAACCCAGTCCTGCTCAGCTTTAGTCATAGTATGTGTCCTGTGAGACCTCCTAATGCTTCTATCTCACCCTGTCACGTTACCAGCATGTGAGATGTTTTTTTTGTTCTGTCCCCAAAGCTGAATAATCATAAATGTGAGAGGTACTGTGACCTGATTTACTGCATGAGCAGAAGCTGCCATATTGGCTAGTGCCAACAATGTGCCCTGCTTCCTGCATCTACAAAGCCCTAAGTAGCATTGTATCAAATATTTGTAATCATTGTTTAAACCATTCTACATTATTTAATCTCATTCTGGTTGAATGTGATGAAATCATCTGAAAAATGTTTTGGTTCCATTGAAGCTGTTCCCTTGTCAAATTAAACAGAAATGAGTAAGAAAAATATGATGTAAGACAGATATCTGCGGTCACATTTGCATGTTTGGTGAACATTCTGAAAGTATTTTTATTACAGGTAGTTATGCCTAATGAAATTGCAGTATTTAAATTATGTTTTAAAAATGTACAGTATAAGGAAACAATGCATGGCTAGAAGTTACAGCTGGTTTCATTTATTTTTGCTGATACGCTATTAGTACAGAGTACTTTATGTTATGAAGTATTTCTTTCCATTTTAGAGAATTACTAAGATCACCTCTCCTTCAGCCACAACAGACCACAGCAATGGCCACCCCTCAGTTTTCCGTTATCGTGCTTCTTCTGATTGTTACAGTTCTGCATTGATTCTGTAGAGTCAAGCAACAAGCAGCACAAAGTCCAACCACAAGCCACTGCTCAGTGACAACACCAAAAACTGTAAAGGAATATCTTAACAAAATTTCTCCAAAACGGACCAGTAATCAGCTTTGCTTTGCTGTACAGGTTTCCCTTCTTTTTTCTTTTTTCATGGCTAGGTTAACCAGCATGGTCTATTGCTTGTAAAAGTTACATGAAGGTATCATAAAAAGCAGATGAAGGTATCGCCTGCCAACGATGTGCCCTGCTTCCTGCATCTACAAAGCCCTAAGTAGCATTGTATCAAATATTTGTAATCATTGTTTAAACCATTCTACATTATTTAATCTCATTCTGGTTGAATGTGATGAAATCATCTGAAAAATGTTTTGGTTCCATTGAAGCTGTTCCCTTGTCAAATTAAACAGAAATGAGTAAGAAAAATATGATGTAAGACAGATATCTGCGGTCACATTTGCATGTTTGGTGAACATTCTGAAAGTATTTTTATTACAGGTAGTTATGCCTAACGAAATTGCAGTATTTAAATCATGTTTTAAAAATGTACAGTATAAGGAAACAATGCATGGCTAGAAGTTACAGCTGGTTTCATTTATTTTTGCTGATACGCTATTAGTACAGAGTACTTTATGTTATGAAGTATTTCTTTCCATTTTCGAGAATTACTAAGATCACCTCTCCTTCAGCCACAACAGACCACAGCAATGGCCACCCCTCAGTTTTCCGTTATCGTGCTTCTTCTGATTGTTACAATTCTGCATTGATTCTGTAGAGTCAAGCAACAAGCAGCACAAAGTCCAACCACAAGCCACTGCTCAGTAACAACACCAAAAACTGTAAAGGAATATCTTAACAAAATTTCTCCAAAACGGACCAGTAATCAGCTTTGCTTTGCTGTACAGGTTTCCCTTCTTTTTTCTTTTTTCATGGCTAGGTTAACCAGCATGGTCTATTGCTTGTAAAAGTTACATGAAGGTATCACAAAAAGCAGATGTAGAGTAAAGGTTTTCATTTTGCTCAGATGGAATTGTTATTGATTTCTTCTGTCCCAAGTTAGCCATGTGGTTCTTCCCATCCTGCATAGCAGTCCCTCCAAGCAAATATCCCAGGCCCTGGGTTTTGCTAAGCCCATTTTTAATTCATAAAAGCCGAAAGGATGGATTCAATATTCATGAACAATCTGTCTATAAACAACAGATAATGCATCTGTGGGGCAGTATATTCTAAAACAAAGGAAAGTTCTGTCGACCGCAAAAGAAGTGAAATGTCGTGGTCAAACAGGATACAAATCTGGCATAAATAGGTTTAAATAAATAGGTCTCCCTTACTACACTGTTTGGAATGATACAGCCCGAGAACTGAAAAATGAAAAATTGACAGATAAGAGTGCAAACAATTTGCCGGAAATGCAGGGACGTTTTATATTCTTTAAAAACTGGCAGATAGGGAGGGGATAAGACCAACCAAGGGCAGAATGTGTTCAGAACTGTTTTTATTATTGTAAACGTCATTGTGAAACACTTATTTTTGGATAAGACATTTTATTCAAGTTAGTAATTATGAGGGTGAGTGAAATGGGGCAATGTAGATGAATAAAACCGTTATGACTTTGAGAACAACAGACAAAATAGCAGTTATTGACTTCATGTTATGCATCAGAGTTAACTGGAAATGATTTTATTCTTGTGTACAAGGGCTAAGGTCAATTACTAGTTTCTGAGTTCCAAACCACCCCCCATTATTTTACATTGAACTACTTACTTGCTTTCTAAAATCCTGAAAGAGACCAGCAGTTTATTTTGCATGTAATCAATCCACACAGCTGGATATGTACTTGAAGCTATCACAGTTCAGTCCATTTTTCAGTAGTGTCCGACCTGAGAACTGAACCTACAGCCTCTGGGTTCGAATCTAAGCTCCTTATCAACTATACAGAACAACATCGCCATCCTGAAAGACAATGTCATTTATTTAACAATATTAATTTAGTCAGGCACAGGAAGAACATACAATGGATGTTTCTCACTAGTCCGTGAGAAAGCATAATTTTGTTTGGCGTTCTTTTTGACGTAGTAAACATGCAACCAATTTGTTTACAAGTGTTTCTGATAAACAGCAGATGATTTCCCAAAAACATCTTAACATCAAAACATTTTAACCTCTGCACTGCTTCTCTGAGAGATGAATCTGTTGTTTTGTTTCCAATAAATTATTCTCAAATGCAGAAGAGTACAAAGTGGAAATGTCTATTAAAATAAAGAGAAAACAACCCTTCAATAAAATACTTTATATTCATTATGTCATCATTTAACGGTGGGAAAAGAAACTCCACTCCAGTTTCAAATCCAAACCATGGCTGTTATAATGTATCTTTGAACATATACATGCAAATTATTCAGTTTAAGTGCATGTACTGTCTGAATGTGCTTATGTGTGCTACTTTAAAGCACGTTTAATTCACAAATCCAAAGCTTAGACAATTGCCCCATGAAGCCTTTCACATCTGAGGAATCTTAGTAAGAAGTGGTTTATTCAGTGTTTCAACGTGCAGCAGTTGTGCTAACTGTGAAACACTGTCTCCTTTCAGAGCACAAAACGCTGTCAGATGTTGCGGTGTTGGCATAGAAACCCGATAGGGTTAAGTCGAACACGAAAAAGAATTATGGTGCTCTTAAAATAATTCCGTATGACTGCAAATACAGTAGGTTTCCATTATAGAATTGATTTCTGATGTCCATTTATTATGAACATGGGGGGGAATGGGGATTCAGTGTCTATATGCTGAATTTGTTTCTTTCAGTTGGAATCTATGCAACTCAAAGAAACAACAAAAATGGTTTTTGTCACACCTCTCCAACAGAAGTGTTTTATTATTCAACTATGAGTTGCTGACAAGTCTCGCAAAAACAACTTAAACACTGATGTGAATAATTGATTTATACTGCCATCTAGTGGCAGTGACAAAGGAAACGTAACTCCTGACTTCCACATGTCAACTATTCTGTGGTATGTGAAATTGCTTCAGTATCTTTTCAGCTGTATAAATTAAGATGTAAAATGTAGAATGTAACATATAACATATTTTAAAAGTTATTAGATTATCTCACATGCATGTAGAATAATGAATACCTATGTCCTGTAAGAATTCCATGGACAGTAATGAGCATCATCAGTCAAGCAGTCTGGCAGTTATACAGAGTAGGGAATACTTTATTTGTATTTTGTTGAGTGCCAGTTTTGTCTGTTCATTCAAAGTGGTGTACAATGGACTCCTTGACTGGATACCCCACCAATGAACAGGCTTCATGTGGTTTTGTGGTTACAAACGTAGAAAGTCTAGTAACAACAAAACTAAGCCTCTGTGCACAGATGTATGGCTGAATTGTTTTGAAGGCTCATTAAAAATCTTAACATGGGATCTATCACTCTCCAGATGTTTATAAACAACACAGTGGTTACCAGTGTTAAAATAAACTTCAGCTTCCTTTCCAGCTTAATAGTCAAACTGCTGGCCATGTCTGGAGCAAGTACCAGTGACAGAATACTAATTAAGCACGTTTTTTTTTTTTTTGATGGTCAAGACTTGGAAAAAGACTGTCGGCAGAATTGTGACCTAGGCTGCAGAGACTTGTGAAAAAGAAAAGCCAGCTGGCACTTCGGCTGTGCTGGCTTTCTTTCTCTGAAATAAATCTTCTCTGTGAAAGCATCAGCTTCACAAGAACACACTCTGAGCCTGCACATTCAGGCAGTGTTCCCTTAGTAACAAGCTTGTGGTAACAAGCCAATTGGCAACTTGGTCTTTTGTTTTTAGCTTGTTCTTAGACTGCTGTTAAAGGCAATTGTGATTCTGACTTTGATTTTGGCCTTGCAATGTCATGGTTTTTTCCCCACTTTTTTTGGGAGACTGCTGATGTCATCTTGGCCTGGCATTCTAAAATCGCCTAGCAACCCTGGTGCTGGCACTGAGAGTGAGGTCTTCATCCACCATCCTTCCAAGGCCACCATCCTTCCAAGGCAGAGAAGGTTCTGGAATCTCTGCCATGCTGGAACAGAGAGCTCACAGAGAAGGTCCCTGTGGTTGAGGGAATTCGCAGCAAAACTGGATCACTTCAAGAACACAGGGCAACAGGTCAGGTACACAGACAGACTGTCCTGTCCTAACCACACCGAAAGATAACAAGAACTTGTATGATATAGTTTCACTTCACTGATTTATTTCATTCAAACCAGACAATTAAAAAAATCTAATAAAATTAAAATCAGTCCCCCTGCATATGAAAGGGTAAAACAGTTTGTGGCTGTGCGTGCTGGAGGCCTCAGGCCACCGCGGGCGTCGTCACTGCGCCGAGGAGAAGGCCCGGAGCAGCAGGTCGGCCGCCAGGCCGGGGGAGATGTCCCCGCGGGTCACGCGGTCCTCCAGCGAGGGCAGGGCGTCCCTGACGGCGGGGTGGTCCCGGAAGTGGCGCAGGACGTTCTCCTGGATCAGGCTCCACATCCACACCTTCTGCTGGCTCCGCCTCCGGGCCTGCAGCTGCCCGCCGCGCAGTGCCGCCGCCCGGAACTCCTGCATGCGGGCCCAGAGCTCCGGCACGCCCTCGCCCGTCACCGATGACAGCCGCGCCACCTGCCCACAGAGCGCGCGTTTAAAACCGGGGTCGCCCAAACCCTGCTCCTGGAGCATCTACCACGGGTTTTCACTCCAGCCCTAACAAAGCGCACCTCATTCTACAGCTAGAGATCTGGTTGAGCTGCTAACTAGTACAATCAGGTGTGTCACTTTAGGGTTGGAGTAAAAACCTACAGGATGGTGGATGTCCAGGAACAGTGTTGGGCAGCTCGACATTAAACAGACTGGATAGCTCAGCAATCATGTTTCTGCAGGGCCGGTGTGTGTACAGATTTTCCCTTTCACAGGTTGTACTGGTATATAGAGTATGTGTGTGATACAGAGCTAACTGTTCCATACCGGGGTACATGAATTGTCTTTGGCTGTCATTCTTGAATTATCTAAAAATTTCACTAAAATATCAGGTAATGGATTTGGTTCATTAAATAGTAATGTGCAGAACATGGCATGTAATCCATAAACAGATATGGGCCTTCTTGCCCACCCTTGATCCAGACCCACCAGATATCCTGTGTTATTAGCATTGCTAGCCTGGCTTCATGTCTGCAAATTCATTAAGGGGCAAGACCAAGAATGATACTGTGGAAATCAGCATTCAGTATTGTGAATTGGCACCAGAAATTGCTTCCAACAGGATGTGGTTAGGAAACAGAAAAGCACATACCTTTGGGTTCCATGTTTTGGACTTTTTCCTTAGCAGCTTCAGGGCGCTGGTATACTCAGCTTGTATCCTGCGTGCAGGAACCAGCAAATCTCCGTCTGCTTTGGTGACCACGACCATGTCAGCCATTTCAATGATCCCTCTCTTGATCCCCTATGCACAATCAGTTCAACTGTATTAGCCCAGTAGCCTTGGACGTAAGTACAGCTAATGAGAGAATTCACCACAGCAACAGAGATGCATACTGGACTCAACTAAAACAGAGGTGAAGGCCTTGGTTCAGGCTCCTGTCAATGCTACAGTTCCTCAGACTGACCTGCAGTTCATCGCCCCCTGCAGGTGGAATCAGTAAAACAAACATATCCACCATGTCTGCAACTGCAAACTCTGATTGGCCCACGCCTAATGTAAACAACAAAGATAATATTAATGGAAGCCAAACTCCCCTCTACCCTGTGACCACATTTACATGCAACTTATAATTTTCCAGAAATAAACATTTTTTCTCATAAAACAAAGCTCCACACTTAAAAGAAAAGCAAGCCATGATATGAGTACTAATACAACACTACAAAATTATACTGCATTATAATACCTGACAGAATAATTGTTCCGTATAACCAGACAGTAATATCTCTACATACACCTGAACAGTAGAACCTTACCTACTGTTTCCACTAAAACTATATCGTACCCGGCTCCTTCACACAGAACTATGGCCTCATTGGTGGTCCTGGTGACCCCTCCCAGCGTGCCGGACGTGGGGGACGGTCGGATGAAGGCCTGCATGTCCCTAGACAGCTCTGTCATGCGGGTCTTATCGCCCATTAAAGACCCTGAAACACAGACGGAAACAGGTTGTCTCAGAGCAGCTGCATTGACTGAACCCAAGAAGATAAGGATACGCAAAGCACTAAAACTACAGATAGAGGTGAGGGAACACCTTATATGATGGGTTAACAAGGGAATGCTTAAAGGAAAGATTCCCTTAAAACTGTAGCCGTATCTATGTGAGATAATACAAACATCCAGAGAGATATATGCATAATGCCCTCCTTTATAAAACAGAACTACTAAAAAGCTATATCACACTCAGTGCCACAGTTGGGAAGAACGCCACTCTTTAACACTCATTGTATAATACAAAAAGCACTGAATGTGTACACTCTCATTCATGCTCTTGCCAGTATTTCATCATCATTGTGATTTTCAAATCAATCATATATACATTTCCAAGCATCTGTGCTGTGTCAAAAAATACGTTGGCACCTCACTGAGATATTTTTACTTAACTTAATCTTGCAAGAAAATGCACACACCCACTTTTGTTTGCTTTACCTCAATCCCCCACAATGCATTGCAAACTATGTTACACTATGGTGAAATGTATGATGGGAAATGTATTCCAACTTATCTGAAATTTAACTGCACAGAATAGAATTATAAAAAAAAACATCCTTTAATTAGCATCCTTGGTGGAACAACCTCCAACCCTACAAAACTGTTGCAGACCACTGTTGATGCTTACCGCCTGTAGTGCAGGAGGAGGGGTCTACGGCCAAAACTGAAACTTTGTGGCCACTTCCAGTCAGCATTTTCCCAAACACCTCAATGAAGGAAGACTTGCCTGCCCCTGGGGGACCCGACAGCCCTGGAACACAACAGGAAACAATTTGAGTCACAACTGGAACATCCACACCAACAAAACCCACACATGTTAAGGCAATGAAAATAAGTATTGGATTATTCATTCATCTGTTTTCTTTCAATAATTAGAACAGTATAATAAATTAAGTACTTATTGAATTGTGTTTATAATGTAGTCTAAAATACAGCAATATGGAGAGAGACAGAGAGCAATTAGAACACTCTGACCTACTCTAAAAGCCAAAGATAAACAGAGATTGTGAGGTTTGTTAACACTGACCTATTCTAAAAGCCAAAGGGTTCCCTCCGTTAAGTTGCTCCTGTTGGCGCCGGTGGGCGAGGACTCTTTGGAGCAGAACCTGCGCCAGCTCCTTCTTCCGAGGGTGCTGGGTCTCCACCAGGGTTATGGACT
Organism: Anguilla anguilla; assembly: GCF_013347855.1. Classification (NCBI taxonomy): domain Eukaryota; kingdom Metazoa; phylum Chordata; class Actinopteri; order Anguilliformes; family Anguillidae; genus Anguilla; species Anguilla anguilla. The sequence continues at coordinate 15,111,994 of NC_049205.1, read as the reverse complement.
CCGCCAGACAGGCCCTCTGCCCCGTCACGAGTCCCTCGTATAGCCGCGCCAGGACCCTGCTCTCCCTGTCCGTCAGCTCGCCCATGTGAGGATTGAGGGCTGACTGCATGCAGTAGCGCCGTCGCTGCTGCGCGGCCAGTGATGCTGGCCGGCCCAGATCCAAAGCCACCTTACAGCCCACAGAGCGGCCGAGGCATGCAGTCCACGCAGGTGAAAACATGTTTGCACGGTGAAGCACACACAAGACCTTTGAAGGTCCCATTGTTCACCTAAAACACATGTCAGTGGTTGTACTGTATAAGTTACTAGTCTACTACAATACCTAGTGATGTTATCAATGTGCGCGTAATACACACTGTTACCAGACTGTCCTTAGCAGCATGATTATTTACTCAGGTAAACAGCAACATGCAGTTAGCAACTGTATAGCACTAGCTATGCAACCAACATTTACATTACACGAAGTACAGCCCTGACCTGTCCTTTTATGTTTTCGTAAACTGAAGTCAGCCAAACGACAGATTTAACTAACAAGACAGAGGGTTGTATTGCATTATTTGTGTGTCTAAAACAAGCAGAAGTCAATTAGCTCACACTATCAGTGACTTGAAATTCCCATAATCGCTCATATCGCTAGCTAGCTCATAATATATAAACACTTACCCGGCCCAAAGATAGCTTCCTACTGCTTTGCTACCACGTTTTCACGGACATTCGTTCGCAGTCATTTAGACGGCAGGTTGTACACATTATAAGGCAGTGAATTACATTTAGAAAGCCACTATTGGATTAGTAAGAACGTACAGGCAAGTTGACCTAGCTAATAGTAACAGTCCACCTTGACAGCTGTGAAAAACATGAATTACACCATAGATATCTATGATTAGTACCCACTTCAGTTCCTTAACATAACTACTTCCTGTAACCTGGACAACTTCTTCCTGTGACATTACTTCAAGAGAAATTGAATGTTATGATTATTTCCCAATTCCCATAATTTTCTTTACATTTGTAGTAATTATATTTGAGCGAGTTGAAGAGCGGGACGTATATTTGTAAGATAGAAACACAAGTATTTTCTCTTTATACTTTTATCTCACAGGGAGGTGCACCTTACACCAGCTGTAGAGAGTTAATATAACAGTATACTTTTTGAACCACTAGATGACAGTCTTTACGTACTGGTGTGTATCTACGAAAAAGCCGTTGCTGTTAACAAGAAAAGACTGCAGTGGACCAAGCACCATTAACATTGGACCAAAGAGATTGGGGTAAGGCAGATGTGCATCCTTTTAGACCAGCGGATCATAGTTGTTTTTTAGTTGTCAGAGGAACTGGTTTCTCTTTAACTGCATTGAGTTCTTTCTGTAGTTGGGAAATTTTAGAATGGTTTCTTTTGCAAGACACCACAATATATGTATCTACCACCTCTTCATCTTCTTCGTCTTCTCTTGTTAACATTACTGCCCATCAGTTGGACCCTCCTGAATGTGTACTGAACACAGCACCTGGTAATCTTAAACTACTTTACTATTTCTCATGGGGAATAACCTTGCCACAATATGTTTACTTGGCCTCTCACATCTATGCATAACACCTTCTTCGTCAATCTAAATACACCTCAACCCCCTCTCACCCCCATTTGCAAAATGATTGAATAGACTTCCAATAATTTCATAATAATTAAAGCCAACGGATGCTATTTTGAGAAAAGCTGTCTAAGATTATTTTTAAATAAAACTAATCTTTTTGTGTTATCTTTTTTGTTACCTCAGAGATTGAATTTATGACAGGACTGGATGTATCTCCATGAAAATAAAACACAAAATACTACATTAATTAGTTTGTATGAACAAGTTGTACTGTCACATCTCTCTTCAGGGTCCCCTTGTTGATCCATCGAGTTTTCACTGAGTGTGGCATAGTGGGTAAGAACCTTAACTGGGGACCCTTAACTGCTGGGGAAATGGAAACAGAACTGCCTCAGCGAATATCCCGTTGTGAAAACTAGCAGTATTAAGGTGTTTAATAAAGGATGTGAATGTCTGCAAAGTCAATCAGCTCCAAATTAATATCCCATGTACTGTATTCATACCAATTATGACTTTACAATACTAGGTATTACTGAACACTTCCATTCCATATCTTACTGATAACGTGGAGAGGACTTTGTCAATGGAATAAAAAATGTGTATGCACAGGCATGCGTTTCTCACTCCAGTACGAACTCCCTTACACACATGCATGTGCACACACACACACAAACAAAATATACAGAAAATTTAAACAAATAAGGCAATTCTTGTAATGAAATGATTTTATTGAATCTTCCAGGAGAGGCCTGATAGCTGTTCAATTTAACTGCTTTCTGGGAATATGACTCTGGAGCAAAATTCTCAAAAGGGAAACAATGCGGGGACGTGGAAAGTGCAGATACAACAAATAAATGAAAACATGTTAAAAAATACAAACATTTGACATTTTAATTAACCGTGAATGGGTTTTCCTGAAGTTAAAAAAAAAATTTAAGTACGAAATTAAAATTCTTGTTTTATAAAACAATACTGTATGGCCATCAGTAACTCGGCTCAGCTCTCAACTTTTTTTCTGTCTACAACTTAAAAAAAAAAAAAAAAAAAAGGTTCATTATCAAAAAGGCTCGGCCAACACATTTCATAACGTTTATTCATCGAAGCCCTGCGGGGCCAATGAAATAGGAGGACACAGATGGACAGAATTTTCCACAAGGCAGCCGTAAACACAAGCTGTACCGTGCGCTGCTCAGAAATACTCCGCTGTGGCCGCGCGTCATCGCGTTATTAGCAACAGCGGACACCGGCACCTCTATTCAAACAGCACTACACTTCCAGAGATTGCACAGCACTTATTCTAACAGTCAGTTTATCTAAACACTCAGCGGAACATTACGATAATGCAAATTGAGAAATACACACATTTTTTTCCCCACCTTACCAACACTACACCCCCCCCTCCCCCTCCCGGCCTCCCCCTCCCGCCCCCCCGCCCCTCCCACCCCTACCCAGCTATGAGGTCCTCAACTGGAACTGTGTGCTACATTTATTATTTTTTTCAGTTCTACAAAAGAACGAGGACGCATCTGGGAGACGTTTACTTTAACTGCTGTCCTAATATAGCCATAAACAAATTGTATTTAAATTCCTTTTTTTGATATGACCACTCTAAATGCTTTTTATTTAGCCCAGTTGCCCTCTGTTCTGCGCAGGTGTACAACTGCTAGCACCTCGAGATTACCCTGGGTCAGCCATGGAATACTGTAGTGTAAACTGGAAACATGATGAAATGGAAAGGGCTAGAACGAGAGCAGGAGGGAACTGGCAATGAGTATAATGGTCTAATTATTACAGTTGGTCACAAATATCAAGTAACTTCCAGAAACTTAGTCACCCCCCCAACCCCCCACCCACTAGTCTGCCATGTGCCCGATTCGGACGTCCTTCAAGTAAAACACCCCCCCCCCCCACCCTTCAAAAAATCCCAGTACTGGCACTCAATTTTCAATATAGTATGCAGTCCAGCACTGTTCCCAGATCAGTCTAGGGCACTGATGTAGTCCAGCAATGGTCCCAGTTAAGTCTAGGACACTGAAGAGATGGGGTTGTGGGGGGACCCCATTTGAGTGAGCACTTTATCCAGCCACTGCAGGGGACCGTGCAGGTGAATCTCGATCCAGCAGGGGGTGCTGGTGACATCCTGCCGGTGATACTCGGCACCCCAGCCCTGGAACACAGCCACAAGCACCGCTGCACATTAATCACACATCATACTCATGCAGTCTTTAATTCCCCAGCTGCCCCTAAAATCCACAATAAGGATCAACAAAATTAATTAGTCTGCAATTTTACCTGACCTGCTGATGGTATGGTCTGCATGAAAATGCAGACTGAAGCCATATTAACTGGAATTATGTATGTGTGTTCGTATGGTTGTGTGTGTATGTGTGTGTGTGCGTGTGTGTGAAAGAGAGCGTGTGTGATGCCTATGCCTTTATGCATGGGTGTGTGTGTGTGTGTGTGTGTGTGATGCCTATGCAGTTGTGCGTGCGTGTGTCTGTGTGTGCGTGCGTGTGTCTGTGTGATGGCTATGCGTGTGTGCATGTGAGAGAGAGAGAGAGAGCATGCGTGTGGATATGCATATACATGAAGGTATCTCCTCAGGCTAGTGCATATGTGTTCGCATGCACACGAATGCAGCCCCCGGCGCGCTACCTTGACGAAGCTCATGCGGATGGTGCACATCTTGGTGAGCTCGTAGACGGCCTCGAAGCCGTGGTTGACGGACTGGGCGAGGAGCTCGGCGAACTCCTGGTTGTTGAAGATCTTGAGGCTGCAGCCGCTGGGGATCTTGCAGACGGTGGTGGGGTGGAAGCCGTGGTGGTAGTTGCAGTTGCGGCTCTGGACGAAGATGCTGCTGTCGCTCAGGCACTCGGCGTACACCTCGCCCCCCACGTAGTACAGGTGCACGCCTGAGGGAGAAACGCTAGCTGAGAGCGCCGCTAATTGCTCCTGAATTCGCCCCTCTACCCGTAAGCCTGGAGCACTGATGCCCATTACATCATTCGCTGAGTAGCTTTTAAACGCGCAAAACCATCGCACTCCCTCACACTGGACTACACATAAAGGTCGAGTGATGTAATCACTTCCTGCAGCGCTGTGTGCAGGATGCAAGCACTCCCACTCAAATGAGGTTTATATTTATATCGCTTCCAAATGACGTGCTCCAAATGATTATTATTGTTGCCGTAATAAAAATCCCCAAGGCCAGGCTGCTCGGAAGACTGAACAGTGGAGGAAAATACTTCAGAGGCGCTGCTTGTGTTCTGTGTGCACAAGCAAATATAATTGTACCATTAGAAGAAAACTGACTTTTGGTAGTGAGCTTAAATTACAAACCATTGGAAATCATATTATTTGCACTGTTTGGACATTTGAATTGATAGTGCCTGATATCAAGCTAGTGAGTTAGCAGGTTACAATGGAAGGAACTGGGTGTAAAATCAAAATGGCAGCCTGAAAACGTAAGGCCCATGAGAGTCTCCAGTGACTGTACCACCACACTTCTCCTACCTTTCCCAATGTGCCGCCGGGTGTTCTCGATGGTCGAGTTGCGGTTGACGTTGGACAGGAGGCCGAGGCAGAAGCGGTTGCGGTTGTTGGAGGGGTCGGTGAAGCCGTCGACCAGCACGCTGGTGGACGAGGCCTGGAAAGCCTCCCCCACGCGGTTGTTCAGCTCGTAGTAAACAATCGAGCACCAGTGCTTGGGCTCCTCATAGGCAACCGGCTGGACATCTGCAAAGGAAATACACAGTCACATGACATCCACACAGTCATTTGACATCCAGAGTAACATGATATCCACAGTCACATGACATCCAGTCACATGATATCCACACAGTTATATGACATCCACAGTCACATGATGTTCACCCAGCCATATGAAATCTACAGTCACATGACACCACAGGAAGTGCAGAAGATCACCTCCTTAACAGAAAAGCATACTTGTAGCAGGGAATCAAATGTGTGTTGCTTCTTTGGATGGATCACGTAACACCACTAGGTGGCCGGACTGAGACAGATGACTATTTGCATGCACTCTCACCTGAGAAACAGACTGGCTGCGTTCAGTAAGTCAACAGAGCAATCGTAAAGAACAAAGGTCCCTGCACCTCCTGCTTTGTCATTTGTATGTCCGAATAAATATTCCTGGTTATTTAAATCAGACCCTATGCTAGCTTAACTGCACTTTAAATATTTTGTTACAGCACACCAAAGAAATGGTTATTTGCATGTGTTTATCTAGAGTGCTAATTAGCTGCTACACTCATAGCTAGCTTGCTTTATTATTATTCTATATGCTTGTTACCAGGCTAATATGACAAAATTGCTAGATTTTTTATACATTCTCCTTTAAGATGTGGTGAAATTAAACCCCTGCCAAATACATCTCGCCATGAAAATGTGAAATTGTTGGGAGGACACTGGGTACATCTGGAAATACGATCTATGCAGACCAACCAGGAAATGGGAGCTTGTGGTGGAGCAAGAAATGGGTAATCACTCCACCTTTAACATTTAAACATCTCCCTGATTCAGCACACTTGTAATTTGGCCTCACATTGGTCAGAGTCATTGTGTAAACTGTAAACACACACAGTTAAAATGACCCAAAACGACGCAGTGAGCAGCGGGAAGCAGATCTGTAGATAAAGCTGGCAGTTCAGCCAGCCGCACTGTATCCGGGAGAGGTGGTGCCGGCTGGCTGCTCTCGGGGGACTGGATTATGTTTACCCTGCCCGTGTTTCTGCCACGCTTCCTCTGCCCCGGGGCACTAGCCGGCAGGTGTGTTTTGTCTACTTCGACAACGGAAGCTAGCCGCCCACGCAGGATGCAGCTCCTAGCGCCACTTTGGACAAACATTTCCATATATTTCCTCCGTTTCCCCTGCGTGTCAGGACTCTGTATAGCTGCCATTTTGTGCTGGATATGTAACAATAAATACGAAGTCTCTCAGAATAATAGCCCAAATGTAAACACTGTTACACACGCCCGCGAGGTGGATTTCCAGTCTGCTTATGGATCCAAAAACAAGGCCGAGCCTGATCTAAAATAAAGGAATTCAACACTGCCAACTCCAGAGCTACACAATGTGATAATGTTTAGCTCTCATATCCTATCCTGCAATACTGAACTCTCAGTACGGTGTACTGAGATGCATAGCTGGACCAATCAGCGGCAAAGGCCATCTGTCCAGCGGTGTAGTGATGTTGTGAAGGTAGTTCAGGCTGTGGGTGAGACACAACTCCACTCTCATTCACCTATCATGTGCAGGTGACACTGATGTACAGTGTTTCATGGTCTTGTAGTTCACAGACATTTTGTAGTTTTCTAGTACACAGAACACTATAATGAGCAGAGGCAATGTTACAGAGAGCTCATAAGTTACCTGGCCTACTGCTTATCTCTACTGGAAGGGGCGGGGCCAGCAGGCCGGTGTCCATTGGCTGGGGGCAGTCCTGAGTCACCTGTTCTTCTGGGGGCATGTACGCAGGCGGAGGGGTTTCTGCTGAAAATGCAAGAACATTATGTGCATAGGGCCTGATTTACTAAGACCTTCAGCGCATGAAAAACCAATTTGCACATGCCAATCTAATAACACAACCAATGATTAGAGCAACACAAATACCACGACCAATCAGTGAACATGTTACTGGCTTTTTGTGTGCTAAACAGACAAACAGAATTTCATAATGGATATTGATGCGCTCTTTGATGCGGGTCGGAGCGACGCGGCTCACCTGGCATGTGGAAGGGGCTCCCGGGGTCAGAGCTGGACGGGGACTGGGGGAAGGTGGCGCTGCTGCCCCCCTCTGGAGAGCTGGGGTAGCTGTTGTTGGGGGAGAGGGGGAAGGGGAGCCCGCCGGCCTGGGGGAAGGAGTCGGGGAAGGTGGCGTTGTGGGGCATGTGCGGCTCCGTCTGGTGCAGCGGGTTGCGGAAGCGCGGCAGCATGCTGTGCTTGGCGTTGAACTCGCTGTTCCGGGGTACCAGCACAGGGGGCAGCACTGAGGGGGAACACAGAGCAGTCGACGGTCAGCGGTCGAGGAAGTGGGAGCTCTTTCAGTTTGCGATGCTCGGCCCCTGGAATGGGGGCTGGATAAGCAGGCCTTTGTGTCAGCGCTCAGTGAGCTCTTGCATCCAGTTGGTTGTAAGCGACGCTGCCCTGATGGCAGGAAAGCTGAGGCCTTTCTACCACAGGCCACAGTCACACATCGCATCTGGCCCATGACCATGCTGGCCTGCTGTCATCTGTTCAGTCGTACAAATCTACGTCACCGTGCAACCATTCAAATCACTGCACATGGAAATGACTACACTAGTCATTGACTATATTTTTTTGCCATTTGTTGTTCATTCATTACATTACTGTAATAATACAAAAATAGTACAACTAGCTATACAACATCAATTGAATTTTTTTCACTCTTCCACGTGTGCTGTATTCCGAAATGCTTATGCTTATAATGCATGATCCTTCTGTGTCCTTTTTGGTTTCAGAATGTGTGCGTCATCGTATGTGGAAAATGTCAGTGACATTTTTCACAATAACGGGGCATGAAAAGTGCAGGAGATCAAAATGTCAGAATGTGGAAACACTCCTCCGCAGTGTCACTATGAGTGCACACACTCTTGCCCATGCAGAAGTCTTTATGGGAAAGCAAGCCAGAACAGTACTGGCCTGGGCTGAAGTGCACTTAGAGGAAGCCTAAATGTTGCTAACTCCCTGGCTACACTGAGGGGTAGCGGAACCTGGGCAAATAAAAATACACCATAAGGGTTTGCCACATTAAAGCTCAACTTTTTAGAGTCTTTTCAGAGAGAGCACACTTGTGCATCTCAATTAGCACACATCAAAAATGGGAGCACTGTAGGGCCCTGGATGCGTGCTCTTTCTCTCTCTTTCTGTAAGTGTGAAGTCTGCAATTTTCCCTTGAGACACAAGATGCAGAAGTTAATATCGTCCATTTTGGCCTCCCAATGAGTTTTAGCCTTGCTTATGTAAGAAGAGATGCAAAGTGACAATTTTCCATTATCTTTAAACTGAACTAGTACTGTGCAGTTGTTCCACACTCCAGAAGCCAATTTTCTGTTTAAATCTTCTACAGTCAAAAAAAACCCATTCTCCTAACAATTCCACTTTTCCTTTTGACTTTCCGTCACACCGGAGATCCTGGCCAAGGTCATGGCAGGGCCTCCTTCAGTGAAATCACACCCAGTTTAACACGACATCCTCATCTTGCCAGTTGGCAGATACCATTTCTATTGTTGATCAAGTACATAACGCCAACAATACAAAGTAAAATGAGGGAATATTAATATTCATGCTGGGAAAAACTGTCACCTAAAGAACTAAATGTACTATTACAACAGCACTCAAAGGCCAGCATGAATAATTGGGCATGAAGAGTGCTTTAAGATGACGGAGATCATGTGTCTGCATTTCTCGTTTCCGTGTCATGTGCGTTCGCATCAAGTGTCCGCATCACATGCAAGCGTTTCCAGCACAGCAATTACGACTAATCGTGTCTCTAAATGATTTACGACGCATGTGAAATTTCGCGTGGGTGGGTGGATAACTGCACGATAGTAAGTGCGCGTTTTGTTTTTCAATCGCGTGAAGTCCGGCGTGGGCGGAGCGGTGGGCGGGCCCAGCCAGGTGTTTCACCTCTTTGCCCTCTTCATCATTTCCTGCCATTGTGAGGCCTAACAGACTTCCTGTTCCTCCCCCCTCCCTCACACACACACACGCAGCTGGCCCAGAACACAGCTCTCATTTTCTCATTTGGCACGGCCGTTTCCTGTCCCCTCTGTGGACGACTGTATCTGCCCAGTCAGCTGACCGTCTTCTTCTGCTTAGCCGACAGAAAACAAGCTCTGAGCGCTTCAGCCCGGGAAAGTGAAAACTAATATCTGCGTTTCATATACTGCGGCTCTATCATTACAAGGACATTGCATCAAAAATACAGAGTGCCTGCCATACAGTGGGACAGTGTGATATGCCCAGATGACAGTGGACAGTTTGACATGGCCAGTTGACAGTAAACAGTATGACAAGCCCAGTTAACAGTGGAGAGTTTGACATGCCCAGTTGACAGTGGACAGTTTGACACGCCCAGTTGACAGTGGACAGTTTGACATGCCCAGTTGACCGTGGACAGTTTGACAAGCCCAGTTGACAGTGGACAGTGTGACATGTCCAGGTGACAGAGAGACAGTGTGACACATCCAGGTAAGAGGGGACACCCCAGTGACAGGACAGCGTGACACGTCGAAAACATGAGGAAAGAATGAACAGCCAGTCATGCGTAGAAGTAAAACACATCTACAGACCAGTGAATCCCTGAAGAAAGGCCTAAGGTAACAATTACACACACCCCTTATGGCTTGAAGATGGTTGCAGCTAACAGGGAGCACTGGGTAATCTGTGGAAGGCGCTTTTGTGTTGGTGCCAGTGCACGTGCATAACAGCAGCAGAGGAACAGAACGCAATTCAATTTCACATGGCCGCCATGCGCTAATGCAAGGGTGATGCATACTACGGATGCTGAGACGATGACTGCAGGCATCAAAGCAGGGTTCTGGCTCCAGCGTCTTTAAGGAGGCCTGCTAAGCGTGCTGGAAGCTATATCAATGGTGTAACTTTCCATTGCTATTATCCACAATGCAATTACTGCCATTCATTCAAGTGCACTTACCTTTTAGAAACAGAAGCTACTGTTCATTTGCAAGCTAAGGTTAGTCATAACTGTCCATTTCCAGTGGGGCTGACTGGCTCTTTCTGCTGCTCTTAACCATGCTGTGTATGACTTTGGTTGTATTAAGTGCAGAAAAGGGAACTCTGAACTTTATTTAGGTGCAGCATGAAGGCAGCCTAAGACAGACTATAAGAAGGAACAGAATATGTTAAGACAGACTTCCAAATAAAGCTCTTATCAGTTAGATAGAAAGCCTATTCAAATTAAAATACCAAAAGATAACATGATAAATGCATCACTTTTAACACGAACAGTGCAAATCTCAAGAGCTACATTACACAAAGACTGAGCAGGGTGTGAACCTGCTCATAAGCACCGCATAAATCACCAGCTGGTAATGTTATATGGTACATTTACGTTTTAGCATTCACGCTAGCTGACGCTCTTATCCAGAGCGACTTACAATGAGCACAAAAGGGTATTTCCAATTAATTGAATTCCATTTCAATGCATTTAAAATAAATAGCCACCTTTTCCTCCCTAAACGGTCTATCACCTGCGGTGCACATATTATGCTTAGAATGATGACTGCATTAAATACCACCTCCCCTGGTTATAAGCTAGCCTCTTTGACACCTATTACGTTTTGACTAACAGAACCGTATCAATGTTGAGCAGGTGGCCACTCGGGGCTTCAAACTGTTTAAACGCAATTACTGAAAACACGGTCTGAAATACACCTACGAATGTTTTGGCCCTCAGCATTAGCTGTATATACAGATTTATACACGCATTCACACTGTTTAATGATCCGGTTAGCCTGCGCTAACAGGGCTCCGTACATCTAAATGCTGGTGTTCGACGGAAGCGGCTAGCAAACCGAGCGGCGCGGCCAGCACACCTAGCGGCACGGCTAGCAAACCTAGCGGCACGGCGGCTCACCGGGGCTGTCCACTCTCTTGTAGTGGTAGGGGTTGATGCAGACGTCCTTCTGCTTGGAGCCGAAGGGGAACTCGCAGCACTCCAGGGCCTTGAGCTCGTGGTGCGACTGCAGGTCGGGCCAGCGCCACACGCGGCAGTAGATGACGTGCGGCAGGCCCTTGCGGTGGGACACCTGGAGCCGGCCGTCCAGCGAGCGCGGGATGGTGACGCAGCTGCTGGGCTGGCCGGGGCAGCTGAGCGCCCGCTCCAGCTCCTCCATGGCGCCCTTCTTCTTCTTCAGCTTCTTCACCAGGGCGTCCACCGCCTTCTCGGCCCACTTCTCCTCCTCGTCGCCCTGCTTCCAGCCCAGCAGCCTCTTCACTGCTGGGCTGGTGAAGGAGAACAGGCTGGTGACGTTCATCGCCCCCCCTCCCCGCGCCCCGATCTCCTTTGAGGACGCTGAGGCCCCGACCCCTTATCGAGACCGTCGGGTTGAGCGGACCAGCGCGGGCTCTCTCTCTCTCTCTCTCTGTCTCTCGCTCTCGGACCCTCGCGGGACGAACGTGGCGATGAGGCTCAGTCCTCCTTCTCCGGGGCAGGTCGGGACACCTGAAAGAGAGAAACAGGTCGGATTTACGACTGCGGCTGACGGGGGTGCTCTCACGGGTTTTATACGCTCAGGTCAAACCCCATGGGACTCATTGGTAACCCCTCCCAGTGCAAGATGGGGATTCATAGTTCGACTCAGAATGATGTCACTGAACTATTGATTCAATGACCTGACACAACCGGCAAAATTTTTCATGACGTAATACCTTCTTGAGAAACTTAATGGCAAGTGCACAATTCCAACAAATGTTTGGTATTTGGAGATCATTCAAAGGCGTTTTGCACTTGTATGACCAAAGGATTCAAAAATGCATATCCGACAAATCCTCACTTCCATACCCAGCATATGCATGCATTTAACCAGTGGTATACCATTAATATTTATTGACTTTGTATTGTGGTGACAGTTTCCCATCAGGGTAAAGAATAGAAAGCAAACATACAGTAAAGATTCCCCATCACAGATGACATAGGTTATTTGCCCATAGTTATTTGCCCATTAGACAATATCACAAACAACAAACTTTTAGAGAACAAGCACCATCTTCCTGTAATCACAACCTGTATAGCAACTGAAAGGAAGGAGATAGGTGAATAAAGGCCATCCCGTGCTATCCCAAAAGCCATATTCAGAGGCACACTCATGAAGCCATTACAGAAGCAAAGAAACCAGTACTCTGGGAGGCTAACGTGGAGCCAACCCAACGACAGTGAGCTGCCACAGAAATTAGATTGAATTTCACAAATTCTCTTTTCTAAAAACAAGGGAGGTAAGACCTGCCAGCTGGGTGGCACACTGTGGGCCGCAGAGGGTCGGTCCCCAGGGAACCCTTGCCTGGCTAAGGACGCGGTAATTCCGAATGTTCCTGGCCTTCAGCCGTCAGAGGGAAAAACAGCCTTTCTCCGCCATGTTCTCCCCAAACATGCCCAGCTTACAGACACCTCAGAGCAAAGTCTGTACCATTCAAAATCAGTCCAAGTTTCACACCGTTATTGCCATCAACTCGCTAAACGTTCCCTTCAAAGCGGCCCAAAACATTCTCAGCTGCAGTGACTCTTCATTGAGCTCGTGACTCAAGCGGAGTCATCTCTGACAGTAAATGTAGAAGTGGATTCAATTTCCTGCTAGCGAGAAACAAAATCACCAGCGGACATCTTTTCTGTCCATCCACTCCCCCCAACCACCCCTACCCCACCCCACCCCACCCCGCCAGTCCCTGGCTTGTATTCGCGCTCACATGACCGCTGTTTTATCCGCGCACGGGAGGAGGGAGATGTTTTAGACGCGCGCGTGGAGCCTTTTTTTAGCGCCGCCCGTGTTCTTATCGTCGTTTCTTGGCGTGAGTAATGCGTTATTTTTGGGCCGCCGCTGAGAGACGAGACGCTTTTATCCGCCGTGAAGCCCCGGGGCTGGGAGAGCAGGTGCCGCTCGCTGCCACGGGGACGGGCCCGCCGGGCCTGCCAGTCTGCGGGCGCGGGAAAAGCCGGAATCTTCTCCTAAATTTAGCCCCCGCGGGGCTGGTTCCCGCTGCTGGGGGGGGGGAGGGGGGCTTTTTCTGGGAAGGGCGTCCGTGTGGGCGAGCTGCGTGAAAGGAAATGTCTTTGAAGGGACATTTCTGCCCACGCCTACTGTGCCATGTTCAACCTGCCATTTCCCTCTTTTTCACTCCATGACTGACATCACTTCCTGTCCCCGTGTTTTTTTCTGCCTCGCAGCTGTGCGCCTGCGATGGGGGTGGAGAACAGGGAGGGGGAGTTTACGGGAATACGCATATATCTATGTGATTTCTCTGACACTACCAAGAGCTGAGTTACGGATTTCAGTACTGTCCTGTCAACTGAGGAGCCATTCACTGCTACGTTGCCTCAATATAAATGAAGGAACACCCGCACACCTGTGTGGATCATGCAGGATTTGCTTCACTGCAAATAAAGAACAATACTCTCACTGTAGCTTCGATATGAAGGGTCAATGCTATTTACACAATAAACAATAAAGGCCGAGGCTACCGCTACTAACCTCAGGAAGCGCTTCAGAACAGAGCTGGAAGATATGATGCTTTTATATCAGCACCAGTACAATTTCAACCATGATATGCCTTTTCAGGCAAAGACTGTCTCGTGGAGACCGTCCTTCAAACCTTTCTGAAAACTGACTATCCAGCTAACAGGCTAACCAATCTTCTTTAAAAAGCCTTGATTAGCGACAATGATACTTCAATCAAGCATGATGGATTTTATCACTACGTTTGAAGTAGAACTGCAGTAAAACTGCTAACTGCTTAGTATTTTCCCCCCATGACGTATCGTTCAAAATCAGGCCAGCTTTCAGATCGTTATTTCCGTCAACTCGCTAAACATTCTCTTCAAAGCGGCCAAGGCCAAAAAAAAGCGAGTCTTTATTGAGCTTGTGACTCAAGCAGACTCATCACTGATTGTAAATGTAGAAGTGGATTCCATTTTCTCACCTATGCTCACTTGCAGCAAGGCGTGCCAACCAAGGCATATGTTTTCCACGGCATTCCACAGTAATGAGCAACACAAATGCACTTCTACAAATGAACAGAATGAATCAACATTAGCATGGGCATACCAACAACTTTGAAACCATGTGCCCAAATGATTCGAAATTAGGAATAAATATTTTCAGGTTAAGTTTAGGACTTTCCAATATATTCAGAGAAACAGACGAGACAGTGAAACAATGAGAACATGAAATTCTTTGTTTACTGATCGTGCTAATATGATTGCATTGTTTATTAACCAACAATATGAATACAATATATTGTGACATGTAGGCTATTGTGCATATCATTTAAACATCTGGAAAAAGCATGGTATGATTTTCCGGGCATATCGCCCATCCCTACTTCACAGTGAATGATATTCCCTAATAGAAGACACTCCAATCATGGAAAATCCTAAGAGCTCATCCTGGAAGTTCTCCTTAGAAAAGAACTCAGCCAAACTCATTCATTTGCCTTCCACTAGGTTTAGAATCCACAGAAGCTGTAAATATCTATCCATGAATACGCTTTTTGGGAATTTTTATTCTTCTGATATACTTAACAGCTCCAGCACAGAGCTGGACATTTCCGACCACGCCCTTTACAGACACCTTCTGCTGCCACGCCCTTTATGCACACGACGCCAACCCACAAATCTGCCACCATGATGTCCATATGACTGCCGCCGACAGCCCGAGGATCTTCGACCAGCTGTCCAGCTGTAACACACGGCGTTAAATCAAATTCCACACCGCTCCAGATCGCGGGTAAAGCCGTCCGGATCCGGGAGCACAACCGCCGTTCGCAGTCGCACAATCGGTGATTCATTCGCACAGGGGTCGAGACGCGCGTCCTGTTGACGTTGGAGACCAGGCTGGTTTGCGGGTCGCCCCGTTCAGCAGACAAAATAAACGGCGCCCTCGCTCCAGCCGAGTGCGGCTCGGCAGACGTCAACACGGCAGCCCTGAAACGCGACGCGCCGAGGCGCCCGACCGCCGGGAGCGAGAGGAACGCGCGACCGCTACGGGGCGGCGGGTCGCGTTTCAGCGCTAGCAGTGCGTATCCATGCCTAGCCATAAGAGAAAGACTGAGAAGTGAACAGAAACCCCGCGGTCACCTTCCATTCCACCTCAGATTCTCCGTCTCCCATCCCAATTAAAATAATAATAAAAATTTTTTGAAAACCTTTAAGCCGCCATTTTCCCCGGCCCTAAATGCACCGTTCGCTTTGCCGACGCGCCTTAATGACCACGGCTGGTTGAAGCAAACGATCCGTTTCCACCCCCTCCGCTATAAAGCCTGACAAAACACAGCAATTAAAGAGAGAGGAAGTGAGTGAGCGTGCGTGCGCGAGCGCCTTCCTGTAAACGCTCGCAGTCGGGTGTTCACGGAAAGCCAGCGCCGTGCGACATGACTGACCGACCGCCTGCCCGGTGCTGCCGCTGCCCGCCCGGATGGCTCTGTGCCGCTAATCGACTCAGGATCTCCTGCAGCGGAGGGGGGGGGGGGGGGGGCGGGGGGGGGGGATGCAGTAATGCTGCTCTCCGGGGAGCTCCCGGGGGACCCTGCATTATGCGCGTCTTACATTATTTATCAAGGCTGTGATGGGGGGCCTCCATTAGCCTGCCCGCTCGGTTACGGCCTCCGCCCGTGAGAGGGCCGGGAGAGGCCCGGCCGTACTGCGGTTTAATATGCGCGGCCTGCTCTGGGTCACACCCCAAACAACACCGCGTTCTAGCGCCACACTCGTCGTCTGCGCCTTTTCCAATCCGATCGACACTAATGAAGATCCCTGTAGGCAAATCTGCTCACCCTAATAATCAACGCCGAGGCCTTCCGACTTACATTAACTGTATGAACACCTGGACGGACGTGCACACTGGTAACGGCGAGCTGGTGAACGGTAACGCAGAGTGCTGAATGCAGACGGACATTTCCAGTCTCTATGATGGAGGACGGCAGGCGTGGATCTGCTGCCTCAGGCTGCAGCTCAATGCTGGCGGCACGCACTGCTCCTGACCTGCGACAGCGACCTTGTGAGGGAGAACCCTTAACATGCAAGTCCCGGGCAGACCATAATGAAAGGCGGCAGGTGTGTCTGTCCTCTGGAGGCCCGGCATATGGAGGTCCAGCGTTCTCCGTGACAACACGGTGCGCGTTCCTGACACGGGTCGAGAGCAGCGCTTAGCTTTCCGTATAAATCAGGGGCTCTCTACCGTTCGGACAGCATGAGCCAGACATCCCAATCAGTGTGGGACAACAGGGGGAAAAAACGTACACACACACACATACACACACACAATTCTATTCCGACAGAAAGGCCAATAATTAAAATATTAAATATTACTATATTAAAACAAAATAATCAGACGATGCTTTGAATTTTGATCACCAATTTAAATTCTCTCCATAAAAACTACGCACACAGAGACGCACACAGAGTGTGTGTGGACGTGTTCTGCGAATGTACAGAGCCTGATCTGGGCTGCATCATTATGCAGAGAGGGCCACAGTGTGAGACATAAAGCTGGCGGTGGGTGGTCCGCGTTTCATCATTTCTGTTGTAATCCTCGCTCTCACCATTACGCACGGCGTACAGAATTCCGAGCATCAAACCACTCCGCTGCATATACAGCGGAGTAATTTACACACCACCCCACGCAAACAGCAATGCGCTCGCAATTTCCATTATGCTTCCTAAGATTTCAATCATCGCACGATGCGTGATGTCAGAAGCTCCGGTGTTGCGGCAGTATAAAAAGCAAGTGTGCAAAAGCGGCAACTGCAACTCGGTATCCAAAGAGCATCCGGGTTCTTCAAAGAAATAAGAGGAGGACTGAATTAAATCGAGCACAAGGACAGATCTGATCTGTGGGGCTGGGTGATGAGAAGACATTCATCCTGAGCTGCACAGTGGTTCTTGTCCTGTGCAGCACAAAGGCCTGGATGCTCACAATAAACACGGAAGCTAAGGAAAACCGACTCAGTGCTCAAATGTGGCCCATCGTCATCCATATCCATATACCCATCTAAGCCTGTTCTCCTTGTGGAGCATCACAGCACAGGGGGTCCATGACCAGAGGGGCCACACCCTATACAGGATGCCAAGCCATCACAAGGGCATACATGCAGGCATATGCGCATGTTCACACACACAACGGTGCACGAACACATACACACGGACACACACACACACACACTCACACACACAACCATGCACACACCACGCACACACACACACACACACACACACACACACACACACACACACACACAACCAAGGGACAATTTGTCACTGGATTCTGAGCAGATATCAAAGTAACCAAAGAAAGCTCCACATAAAGAACATACAATATCCCTCCAGCCAACAGCGACTTCGCACACAACACCCCCCCCCCCCTCCCCCAAGAGCTGAGGATCAGCCGTGCCCCCTGCAATGCCCTGGCAACAAATTATTCAACTCCTCATCCAACTTACTCAACAATTACTCATCAATTATTCTATTTTCATACACATCGAGATATAGCTTTACCTCGCAACTTAAATTGTGCTTGCCAACTCCCAACCTGGCTGTATTTTGTATTCTTGTATTGATGGTCCATAATAATACTTTGCAACTGCAATGAATACAGCAGAGAAAAGCAATTTTACACTGGCTATGCCTGTGTGCACAAAATATCTACAAAACATTCTCACTATAATTGGAAGCATGCACAACAGCAGAATTTTAAGATTTCAATGCTAAAATGTGAATTCACCCTGAGTCTGACATCTTGCGGTTAGACTCTGCAGGTATATTCATGACTTACAAACATCAAGAAACTAAACAAAATCTTAACAGCATGCAAAACAAAAACGTCCGCATGAGCTAAACAAATATAGTTACTAAACACACATTCAAATGCCTTCTGTCGTTTTCAATGCATTAAACAGAAATATCACAGCAAGAGACGCAAACTCGAGACGCAATCACTCGTTTTAAAAATACCGCACACGATAAACACTGCTATGGTAATTAGCAAGCTAACTTGATGGCTAGCTCTCCAGTATGACTCAAAGTTTGAAGACTCAAATTAAAAAGCGTGCAACCCTTAAGAAACATTCAAAAGAAGCATTCAATCATATAATTTACCATTCAGTAAATGTGGTAAGAAGAGAGACCGGTTCAAGGTAACTTTTTCTGTTATGTTCAGATAAGTGGAGTAAAGTTTACCTCCAATGCGAAGCGATCGCGGTGCGCACCGTAACTCGCTTCCAAACCTCCACACAGCCTGGCTCAGGCTGCTCTCCCTGGCGTCAGTGAGTCGCGAACCGCCTCACCCTCCGCACACCATTCAGTATCAGTCCGCGGGATCCAGTCTGGGCGGTCCAGGAGCCCCGCTTTTAGACATTAACATGTTCATGCACAGTGGATGGAAGAGATTATGTAACTGTATAACAATGTAACAATGTATTCTTTCCTTGAGTTCAGCCAGCTGGTCAACAGTGCCATGTCCATTTTATGCCAAGTCCATTGTGAGAGTATGTCATTTGTAGTACCGGGTTGTTTTTGAAATGCTGGTAGTCAGCTTGAGTTGAAATGGCAACAGTCCTTTGAACATGACAATATATTATCTGACACATCTGGTACTGATACTACTTGCAGTATAAGTGATTAATCAGAACTTGAGGAAATAATGACTACTTCCTCTGAGTCCACATCTGACCAAATATTTGCAGCAACAAAGTGCATGAGCATAAATGTTATGCTTTTTTTTTTTTTTGGAGCAAAGTCTTAGCTTGCCGTGACACCGCATATGCTGTCTGTGTTTGGTATTTTGAGCCATATCATAAAATAATAAATCTATCTAAGGGGGCTTATCAAGCTTTGATTATTCAATTATGACAAAAGCCTCAGTATACTGGAAAATGCTTTTTCTATGAGACAGTCTCATTCTAAACTACATATTTTCATAAATCCAAAAGGTGTTGATCTTCACTGGAAAATGATTTGATTTTTTCCACACCTTTGAGTCACTGAAAACAAATGGTGTATAGCTACCCATCTGGGACTTTCTGATGCCCTCTTCCATCAGCAGGATTTAATCAAATGGATATTACCAGTACTTTAGTTGTGTTTGTGCATCTGTTTGATTGCTTAGATTGGGTCAGCGCAGACATGATATCAGATGTGAATACTGTTGCTCTTTGTCTGTAGTGTTGCTTCGGTCCTGCCCAAAGAACAGCTTTTTAACACTGAGTCAACAGACTTTGTTTTGATGGTATTAATTTAAACTCAGTTCTGTTCAGGTGACAAATTGGTTGCTCTGACATTTTTAAAGAGGAAAATGTGTGGGTGGAGGGCAGAATGTTTCAATTCTCTTGCAGAAGCGAGTTATTTATGGAGTTTCACGTGTCATACTTTGGCCAACAAAAATTTAAATAGTTCAGTTAACATTTTCTACCAGAATGTTCCGGTAGCACGCACCTTTGGAATGTTCAGTTCTACCATAAGTCTCCCCCAGACTGTTTTATGAAAGTTCCATCAGAGCCTCTTGCTCATAATTGTCTTTCTAAGCAGCACATATCTGTTTTCATGACAAATCAGATATGTTGCATTTGATGGAATTGAATATGGATTGGATTTGTGCTAATTTGATTCAAATCATATCTGGAGGAAGTCTGCGTCTGATTCTATCTGATCTCAATGTAAACACTCCATCATGCATCTTCTGTCACCAACATTCTACCAATAATTAATATCCCATAAGAAGCTTGCAGGAGTCGTAGTTACTCTTTCATAGAGTTGGTTATCAGGTCAGATGGAACATGGAGTGCAGCAACCAGAGGAGAAATGCAGTATTTGTCCAAATGCACAAATCTGATATGTAAGGCAAGGGCAAAAAAAAAAAAAGTGCAAACACACAACTATATGTCAGATGTAGAAGCCTGATTTGCAGACAGTATCAGCTGTTTGGCATATTTTGTTGAGGTGCTGTTCCAGAATATTTAGTCAATGTTCATTATGTGTACTGTGGAAAATCAGTTATCAAAAGCCTTTGTCAATTACAAAAATAAAACATACTCGTATTGTATATGTGATTGGTTCATATTTATGCATGTGTTTTGCAATTTTTCGTGTTGCCTGTCATCGCATTGGCATAGGAAGTAGATGTGTAAAAGGTGTGTCTTTTTGGGAGGATATGAAAAAAGACTGTAAAAGTTTTGTTGCAGTTACCCCTTTATTGTCATTTTCTGTGCAACAATTAGCATTTTGAAATTTTTAAAAGTCAGAAGTATTTAAAGGGAGGCAACACATGCATGTGGTTCATGTGTAACGGCTAATTCTGTCATTCTTAACTCTAGCTGGTAGTTACTTTCTAAAACAAATAGACAATGCGCCCGGACCATGAAATATAACTTAATTATCAACACGTTTTTACTTCTTTAAAAAAAGTATTTTCTACTTGATTAAATAATTTATCTCATAATTTTACCAGTGCAATGTCTTGCTCATACAGTAGTCTGTTAATTTTCAAATGCGTTATCACGATCAACCTATGTCAAGCATGGTGATTACTTTATTGGGGCTGGACAAAAAAGCTAACCGCAGGTTACCTCTGTCGCGCCAGAACAAAGACTCATTAATGAATCAAACTGGCGCATTTCATACTAATAGTTTAAAATAGGTGTTCATGCAATTAAAAAAAAAAAATATATATATATATATATATATATATATATATATATATAAACAGAGAAATTTAAAAAAATGTTTAACTCTCGTCTTGCATGTGAACATTCATAAAACACAATCACTTAAATTAATCCGTATTAATTAGTCCAGCAGCTCTGTATAAAATCAGAATTAACATCTACATGTGCACTACAGCTAGAGTGTATGGGCTATATCCACCAAAACTGGAAATAGAATTCATCAGCCACCCATCAACTTTTGAGTGAGAGTAGCCTATAAAGTCGCACATAGTCCTCATACTTTGTGGGATACGTAACATGTGTGTCTGTACATTGTGTGATCATTTTGTTTGTACATAAATGTAAGGACGGGATTGTAGCTAATGTAATGAACAAAAATATTGAACGATTCAGATGGAACTAGATTATTCTCAAGTCTGCCCTGACAGCGGAGGAAAACCATTCGTAGTGGGAGCTCCTAGCGCAGGTTACGTCACACGCCTGGCGACAGAATGTCTGAGTGAGGCAAAAGCAGGCTGCACGTGAATGTGAAATCTGGGAAAACAGTGCGAGTCTTAAAGCGTGATGAGAAGGAACTGCACGAAAAGAGACCACCGAAGCCGAGTCTAAATTGAGAATAGTCTTGGAACCACTATTCCAAGTAGTTAGTTTTTTTTGTATTCGCATTTCAAATGAAAGATAATCCTGCTTCCGTCGATTTACATTCTAAAATGTTTCATGCTGCTAATTATGATTAAACCCAGCATTATTTATACATGTTACTAGGTAGATCATGCATTGCAGGAATACAAGTAGAGAGGAAACACATTACATTCAAATGAGAAACAAGGTTTTAAATAGGGCTGCTGAAACCATCTCAGTTATAATTTTCCTTTGTCTTTTTAGAGGATTAGTTATGCTGCATACAACAAGCCGATATATTGAAATGTATGAGCTTATTGTTATCTCATTATCCTTTTCAGACAATAAACATCAAAGAAATTAATAATAAACTTGATCTGTTATATACCTGAACTTTTAGCCTAAAATAAGTAGCGTGTTTCTCCAGAACTTCATCAGATTGTACCGATGTAGGCAAATATAAAACATAAAACGTACCAACGTTTAAATTCGGAACCGTAGGCCTATATTTATGCACCAAATGGCGCTTCTTCAACATGGTTAACCATAAACTCCTATTTTATCACGTTTGTCTGATGAGTCCCCTACAGAAAGCAGCTGCGTTAATGCCATACAGCAGCTGCCGTTTCACCTGTTTAGATCAGTTTATCATCTGTGCCTATATAAAATTATTCCAGCATGCTAAATATCATACTGAGTTGCAGAAAATGGTCAATAGGAAAAGTATATTTTTATTTATCTTTGTTTGTATTTTTGTATCTTTTATTTAAGCTATATACACTGGCGACGACATAGCTCTATATCTTCAAGCACACTTAAAGAAATACACTACATTCAATTTGGCTGTATTAAGATCACCTATTGCTGAGAGCAACTGAAAGTAAGTAATATTAGAATCAGTTGTGCAAAAGGTACTGCATTCATTAGGATGAAAAAAGCCAAATGCTTATTTCAGTCAAAAGTAATTATGGCCTTAAAACTCATCCAAAAGTGTGTATGATCAAAATGGCAACATTGAAAAGTAGAACCTTCCGCAGCCTTTCTATGGTGTGATGACCTTAACTAAAAGGAGCAGGATGCAGGAAGGGTCAAAATAGCACACTGAGAAATGAAAGGGACCATCTCCATGAGCACTCAAAGACGATTTATATATTTAAAGTTGATTACAAAAAGAAAAGCTTGTCTTAGCATAACATTTGTCCACATAAACAGTCCATACGGCAAATCTGAAAAATAAGAAATAATCACCGATTAAATATTCTTTCCCTCACAAATGAATATTTGAGACAAATTGCATACACACTACAACACACAAACACAAGGCTGCACTGTCCAGTTGTAGTATAAAAAAAACAGGGAAATTCACATCAGAGCATTCTCACTTGAACTGTGCCATAACAGTGCATTGCAACAGTTTGTCAAAATGGCATACCATACAAAGGTTATTTTCAGAATGTGCGCACCAGTCTGCAGGATGGTGGGACAATTTTCTTGGGACAATTTTAGAATATCCTCTTCTCTAACAACCACAAACATAGTTTGTGTCAAGTTATAACTTTTAAAAAACTATCTAATGGATTTTAATGAACCTGGGGGGAAAAACATTCATGCGATACAAAATTTTGATGCACCCCACAGGCTATGGAGAATGTGATTTAACAGGGAAAAAAGCATGGGTAAGTCCATATTTTACCCAGAAGCTCCTAAGAGCTTGTCCTCCATTCATTGGCCATTAGGAAAGAGCTGTTTCTAGACCGAATGATGATGTCATGGCACAGCTGTGTGATGGGTCTTTTTTGTGCAGGAGGGATGGGGGAGGGGAGGTTTAATGTAATATTGTTAGCCGTTTGTCAAATTTTACCCCCAGTTCCCCTCTGGAAGTCTTTGAGCTTCCAGCACTATCTGCTTTCAACAGGCAGAGGATCTCCCCCCAGCCACCCCCTTCAGAGTCTGAGGTCTGAAGCTGTGACCCCCCCGAGGGAAAGCCGTCAATCAATGACAATTTGCCACAGCACTCAAGACAACAGCCCCGATCCAGCCAGCTGCAGCTGACCTCTGATAACCCTTCATAGAGGTCATTTTACGACTCAGCCGGATCTTGTGTCTGAAGGGTCACGTTTCAGTCTGAAGTGCAAATGAAAACCTATAAAACAGGCCAATCCCAATGATGAGTGCCCTCCGAATAGTAGCCTCAATAAATGAATCCAGCTCACGGGAGGAACCAATACTAGGAAGAACTATAAACTTAACTATCTCGCTCTGCTTGCATTAATCCCCCGAGATTTATGCCATGCTTGTTTTATTAGTGCTGGTATTAATATTATTAGTAAATGGGGTCAGGGAATAATTTTCAACTAGGGTTTTCCTGATTTCTTTTTACTCTCCCTGGAAAATGTCCAATTTATTTTATTTTTCAGTTATCGAATCAGGTAGATCAACTGAAAACTCAATATTTCACAGTGATCAATGCGGGCTGGGAAAGCAACAGATTGTGCAACCAATCAGATCTGGGAGATGAGTAGACAGCTAGATGTAGGACCTATTGTTGTGGGAATTTGGATCACAAGCAAATTATGGTTTTTAAAAACTGTTCAAAAAAACAAATTCTTCCCACTCAGTCCTACGTGGTTGCACTTTAAGAGCACAATCCATATGCATATGTAAACGGACATAAAATTGCTGTAAAGCATTTCTTTACATGCTTTATCATTACTTTTCAGGTTCTACCACACTTCCATGTTAATTCCATTCACTCTGTTCTGTATCACAATCGTGTTTTCACTTTGTGTAGTTATTTGTATACTTTATCAATACTGTAATTACATTTGTGCTGAATTCATCAAGATCATGGCCTGTATTCAATCAACATTCTTTTGTTTTCTTCAGCAATTAAATTCAGCGAACACTAAAACTAGCCAGCCAAACTGAGTTTGTGAAGTGTAATGCCACGGTTGGCTTCAATTAAGGACAAATGTTGATTAAATAGAGGCCTACATATGTTATATTGTGCTTAATGCAGCATACATTTTAACAGAATGCAGCAGGGAGATTATGCAAGTTATGTTGCCATCTGTTGGTGGTCTATATTAAGATACGGCCGACTCAATACAGGCAGTTTGTAGATTATCATTTACTCCACTCTTTTATTGTAATGTCATTTCATTTGGGGGTTTCAGTGATACTGCACCCACCTAGTTCAGTGCCTAATTCCTGAGTACTGGGATGGTTTTAGCCTACCTAGTCTAGTTTCTAGGAGACTCTGTGAAGCAATTCTGACTGAGCAAAAAAACTGTACAAAAACACAACACCAGTCCCCTCACCTGAACCATAAACCTCTAACAGTCCCCAATTCCCTCAACATATCGGTTAGACTTCATTTCAGCCATTACTAAAAATGAGATGCGAGGCCTTGGTTTCCCACAAAAACAACTCTTGGATAATGCCACACAAGTGCATTTGAAACACCGTGAAATGATAGTTTATAAATTTAAATACAATGAATAATTTTTCGATTATCATAGCTTGGAAATACCTTTGAATAAAAAGCCCTTTCCTGCACAAACCTGTGAGTGAGTTCCATATCTTTGGACAAAATTCTCACCATTAAGAGTGGTCTCCTTTGAGTGTACTTTGACATTAATAGTATGGATATAGCTTTGGGAAGTGGTCCTTAAAGATCTGATCAGGCCTGTGAGAACTGTCTTGTGCCAACAAAGCAATTAACAAGCACATATGCAATATTTTTGATTGTAAACAAAGCCCACAATGGGCATGATTATCATTTGTACATTGCTACACTAATGCATTGTACTCAGTCCACACCTGCTCAAACAAAGGTATCAATTATTGGAAAACCACACACAAATCTCAAAGACAGATTTTTTTTATTAAACAAACAAAAAAAACTGTTATAAGTCATTTTACACGAACAACCTTTCTCCTAGCTTGACAATATAAACATGCATAGGTAGTTTCTAAATATCCTACAGTTCAAACACCTCAAAGTACCTTTGCAATTGAGGAACAGGTAGCCTCCTCAGATAGAAAGAGAAGGAGAAGGAGGGAGGGAGGAAGGGAAGGGGGAGAAAGATTAGGAGGGAGTAAAGGAGTGAGAGAGAGTTAAAGAGAGGTATGGTGTGTGCAACAGCAGTGTCCAGCTCGAGCATCATTAAGTAATTCCATTTTATGGAACTTTTAGGGAAATAAACAAAAGAAAAATCACTCCACTCGTTTCAGTCCGTTTGTCTTGTGCTATGTATACGTCTTATAAAAAAACAGTGTTGTTGGTCAACACCAAAGAGGTCAGACTGTAGAGGGACTGACCTACTTCAAGATTAAAAAGGCAAAATTGCTCTGAAATGCGAAATCAGAGCCCTGTCACATGTAGCACAATGATTACTGTGCTTCAGTGCCACCACTTTATGCTATATGAACCAACGTTCAGTGTGTCAATCAAAATCCCCACAGTTTCCACTTGCTCCATGTCTCCATCTTCCAGGTCTTATTTGTCATTATAGCAACTATGGATGGAAGTGGGGTAGTTGCACCGGGAGGTAGGTATAAGCGGGGTATAGCCCATTTTACACTTTGAAACCAGACAATGGGCACTTACTGTGAAAGATGGTGGCACTGAGGGTAAATGCAGAGCGGTGGGTGGGGTGTTGCAGCAGGAGAAGGGTGAAGTTTGGCTTGTCAGCAGAAGGAACAGGGTAGGGTTTTGGGGGCATTTGCAGAAGGAGAAGGTAAAGGTTGTGGTAACTGCAAAGAGGTAGGGTATGAGCAGAAGGATAGAATGGAGTTTTGGGGTATTTTTAGAGGGATAGTGGTGAAAGTGGGCATTCTCAGAGGGACAGGCTGGAGGTGGACCATTTTCAAAGGGAGAAAGGTGGAGGTGGGCAGAGGGTAAGTAGGGCGGAGGCGTGTGCGTGTTGGGATTTGGTCACAGGGAATAACGGCATCGGTGTACAGCTCTCGAGGCCTCGGGTTAGCTGGCCATCAAACTCTGGGCCGCGCCTCCCCACACACCTCCGGCCTCACATGATGTACACCTTCTCGGCCTGGGAGAAGCTGAACACCTCTTTGGTTCTGGGACAGGTTATCTTGTCGTCTTGACGGATGGAGAGCAGAGACTGGGGAGCAGAAACGCACTGTCACCAGAAAGAGCAGAACAGAGACCAGCTGCCATTCTGCACACTCATAACAGACAAATGTGCTTAAATGACTTAACCGTTTAATATTTGTAAAATGGTAAGAAAATGTAAAATAAACTTTTTTTGTGTACATATCTTAAGGTACAAGATAGATATAAGTGAGATGGTTCCACAAAAATGTTATCTATGATATCTTATGCAATTTTTGCA
Organism: Anguilla anguilla; assembly: GCF_013347855.1. Taxonomy (NCBI): domain Eukaryota; kingdom Metazoa; phylum Chordata; class Actinopteri; order Anguilliformes; family Anguillidae; genus Anguilla; species Anguilla anguilla. The sequence goes on along the minus strand of NC_049205.1, from coordinate 15,084,989 downwards.
TTTAATGACAGTATATAACAGTCTGAAGTGATCAACTGAGATTGAGCATTTTACTTAAGTCAGGGGTCAGAGAAAGCAGGGGTCCCAGCATGGATCCGTGTGGGACACAGATTCCCATTACTGCACACACAGCAGACGGCATTCGGCTCATAGTGCAACGTTTTGCATTACTCACATTGTACCCGTACACGTAGCCGTTGGGCAGCATCATGGGCGGGTTGTTCTCGTTCATCACCTCTCCCGAGATCTTGCAGACCAGTCGGGAATTGGCGCAGTGGGCCATGGGCAGGGGCTGGGCCAGCTTGTTCAGTGACTTGCTGCACACGGGACAGTCTGCATTCTTGGAAGTGCCATCCTCCTTGTAGCATTGGCTGGAAGCAGTTTGGTTAAGGGGCATGGGCATAGGGACTGGCCGTCCTGCTCAGATATGTTTCACTGATAAATTATTTTCAATTTTCAATTATTAAATTTGATCACTGCTTTAGTAACGATCCTGTAAAATTAGGCCAATTTCCTAAATTGCAGGGTGAGCACGCATCCCTTTGAAAATAAACTTGTGGATGCTCTGGCAGCAAACACCAGCCACCAAAGACTTTTGGCAGTGGGTCTTAAACGCACGCTAGAGAAACAGCCAATTTGTTAGCATCAGCAGAAGGCAATCATTTTTGATGATGCCCCGTGAATTCATGGGCAGGCACTCCACACAGGGGATAGTTACATACATTCACTGGTGAAGCCCCTCTGTACCACATATGCAGTTGGGAATGAGACTACAGTGAGCACACTTAATTGGTAGCATTCTACACAGCCTACAGCTGTCAAAATTAAAGCATTTGTGACAGAAACTATAAGAAGTAATTGATACAGCACCACTATTCTCAGCTCCTGTAGCCTGTATTGAAAGGGGGACTCATTTTTCCCTTGAAGATACGCATGTCACCTCAGCCTCAAAGCACAAAAAGACACGAAAATTCAACAAATTACGCATTATAAAACAAACAGGATGTTTAGTTTTAAAAAAGGCAGTTTAAGACCGGGGTAACACGGATGTGTCTCAGGTGCGTTGACTGGTGAAACGCTCAATAGAAGCATGTGCGCAGCAACTGTTGTGAGGATACGGGGTTTTTATAGCGGACAGCCCAGCCTGGAGCGTGATGGTGAAGACCGAGTTGTTCCCCAGCTGGTGCAGCCTGTAGTTGTCGTACCTAAACTGCTGGATCAGCATCTTCCACCGCGCCGGGTCCAGGAGGTCCTACCAGAACAGGGACATACCAGATCAGCAGGCTGCTCTTCTCAGTTAACTCATACCCCTTTCATAACAAATGCAAGAGTTTCTAGAACTATTCCTACAGCTGAGTCAGCCTAGTAGCCAGAAACTGGTGATTTTGAAGATAAAGATCCTTTTCAGGCTCACTCAGGCTTTGTAAATATTTACATACAAAGGTAAATATGCAAGGACCGTACAACAGAATATTTATTGCCATTCGTAACAGTATTTTTATTTGGTGCTGCATGAATTGACCGTCTTCTGCCCTGTTATGCTTCTACTGTTGGGCGGCTGTTGCAAGTACTTGCCAGGGGACTGCAGAAAACAAATTAGCCTATAGCTAATTACATTACATGCTATTCAGTTATCCAGAGCGACGTACAGAAGTGGAGAACATCAGTGAATACAGCACTGTTACCTTGTAGGGGGAGATGTGAGTGTCTGAAGGGAACGCTAACATCCCCATCGCCTGCCGCACCTCATCCAACTGCCCGCCCTCCGCTTGGCTAAAGTGCTTCCGAGCATGCCTGAGATGTTTAAAAAAAAAAATTAATAAAGGACGTTACTTAGCAACAAATGTCTTTTTTTCCCCCTGCAGTGTTGTTGAAGGTAGCTGGAGCGTGAGCTAAATCCCTGTCATCAAATAACGTAATTATTAGTGCTGCAACTGGCAATTTAAACAAAAATAGCCAAGCCACTATATTTAAAACAAGTGCAAGGAAAGCTATACTTATCTGCTTACGAGGACACATTCGGACATTTGTAGGGGTCAGTGCTCTGAGAGCAGCTCTATTAATCATGTTCTTTTCCCAGACTTGTTTACATCTCCCATATGCTAAAACTACTGAAATGAATGTGCTTTTCCTAAACCACTCAGAAAACAGAGAAATAGCTGTGGCAGGTTTGTGAAAGCCAATTACGCGAGTGATTATTGCTCATCTGACAAATCCATCCGCTTCCAGAGCACAATGACTGTCAAAAATACACAATTTCCTTTAGGCATGTGTGGAGAGCATTCTTCCATAGTGCCGACAGCCCCTGAGAGTGTGCTGCCTGGTAAAGGGAGTGTTGGGGGAGAAGCTGAGCTGGGGTATAGCGCCCCCTACCTGACGCCGTCCATCCGCTTGTTCTGCCGGATGAGCTCAATGAACTCCTGAATACGCAGACTGAACTCCAGACAGCTCTGAAAGAGGAGCACATAAATATGCAACTAAACACATAAGTGAATACACACAGAGAAATAGACCACGTGAGACTGCACGCTCCCTTCCTCACACAGATAAAAGAGTACCATATCAACTGAAATCCCCTTGGTAATCTTGGATAGTCGGCCAAGTAATGTGTGGTAAATAAATATTATCTATTCTAACTACTCCTATTATTATGCAAATAATTGAGTAATGTTACAACGACTGAACTACCCAAGGCCTACACAAATTCAGAAGGCTGAGAGGGCCCATAGCGTTGTGGACTATAACGTGTGATCGTCATGCAATGTTCCCTGTCACTCAGACACGGGGTTAGGGCTTATACCTTCATTTTGCGGAGGCGGGACTTGTTGTCATGGCACCAGGCAAGGCAAGTAGCAGTTTCCTGTCGCTCCAGAGACTCCTCCACCTCTTTGGCAGTGAGGAACATCTCAATGTTGACCAGGTCCTAAGGAACACAGGGCAGGCCAGTAGCAGTAAAGTTAAGGGGGCCATGACACAGGAACAAGCAGCTATAGTAGAGGAAGCTAACGACACCAACACCCAATATACTATATACAGGCATTTAGCAGATGCTCTAATTTTACACAGCTCACATTTGTTCTTTTTTTGGTTCGTTTTAAAAACAATCAATTTAGACCGCAGTATATTTACGAAAGCAATTGAGGTTAAGTACTTTGCTTAAGCATACAACAGCTGCACCTCACCTGGGACCTGGACCCATAAACTCTATGAGTTACAGTCCCCATTCCCTAATCACTACGCTACACTGCTGCCTGTGCCACACTGGTCGCTACAAACAGCCGGCTAATAACCTTTGTGGGACCCGCACACTAAATACACTCAGGCTATATATCTCATACTCGTAGCAGTGAGGCAATGTTTATATTGTATTTTAGGAACGTGCCCCCTTTGGTGGACTGCATCTGTATATCTATACCACAGAACAGAAATTTACAATCCCAGGTCTAGGGATGCAGCAGGTTCTTCTCGTTCTTTGGCTTTAAGAACATAAAGCAGCCTTGTCCCCTAACTTAAGCAATGAAGTGGTAAAAGTAACCAGTATAAATCCAGTGATTTAAATTTTTTAAAAAGATAATCGCTGGAATGGGTCTTTAAATTCGAGCGCTCAAGTGCTCCAGCCGGGATTTAAACCCGACATTCTCGTGGCAGGTTCAAACAGGCTCAGGCAAGCCGCAGCGGAACCACGGCCAGAGACAAAGCAGTTCTGACGACAGAGATGCTTTCCCTGTGATCAGGCATTCGTTCACTAGCGTAGTTCCTCTCCTCTGATCTTACAGGAACCTCGCAGTAAAAACTAGAGCAGGGGTCAGCAAACTTAGTTGTGTGCACCCAGTGCATCTGCACGTTTTCTTTAACAGCAAATCTCTTAGTCAGTTAAGGTTGCTGAAAATAGGTAGTCTCAATAATTTTAGCCTTAAGCTTATTTAAACACAATGCACGATTGCTTATCTCTTCAGACAACACACTGATCCTGTATAAAGTGAGTGTCTCTTTGCTCTTGCACAAAGTGCTGAAGTGAAGTCTATGTGCCTGCTAAGCCAACTTTCCCATTTTATTCAACATGCATTTAATCAGTTCAAAAGGGATTCTACAGGAATCATTTACCATGCAGAACATCACAGAAAATTACATCTTGCATTGATCCGATTGACTGGGATGTGGATATGGAGCATTTATTCTTCAAGGCATGCATAGCCATTTGTGACATAATGCAGCCTTATATGGGCAAACCATTAGGCGTTAAAAGTCTATAAGACATGTTTATTACAATTCTGAGGTGGCAACTATAGTTATTATGAAATCTATGGTCTCCAGGACCGAGTCTGGGAAGCCCTGAATTACAGCACCACGCTGGGCTCTGAATAGTGGGATATTTCCCCCCCCCCCCCCCCCCCCCCCCCCACCTCGATGCCGCTCTGCCGCGCCAGCTTGACGGCGGTGTTGTAGTAGCCGCAGCGCAGCAGGTGCTCCACCATCATGCGGTCCATGCGCTTCCGCTTCCAGGCGCCGGCTGCCGCCGGCTGGTCGCCGCTGTGCTCCTTCAGGTGCTCGATGCGCCGCTTGCACAGCTTGGCGCTCTCGTCCTCCGCCTGAATCGACTCGGCCGCCTGAACAGGGCGGCCACAGGGAACACTGCTGTGAGGACAAGCCCCCCCTGGGAAGACTTACACAAGGATGTGCCCAAATGGAACACTGCTGCAAAGCCCTGCCCACATGGAACACTCCCTGCAAAGCCCAGCCCACATGGAGCACTCCCTGCAAGGCCCTGCCCACATGGAACACTCCCTGCAAGGCCCTGCCCACAAGGAACAATGCTGCGAGGCCCTGCCCACATGGAACACTCCTGCAAAGCCCTGCCCACATGGAACACTCCTGCAAAGCCCTGCTCACTACGGTTGGGCGATTGCATGAATATATCAGGAATCGTCAGTAGGCTGAAACCATCGCTGGTGTATTTTTTTTCCCACATAAAGTATCACACAATGAAAAAAATGCCCCACTTACGGCTTGCAGCAGTGAGTGAAAAGAAGCAGCTGGCTGATAGGGCATGTTTAGGAGGAGAACTGTGATCTGTGTACACACTCCCGAGCTGGCAGCAGGAGCCGCATGTTTGTAAATACTTCACATATTCAACATTCCAAATTTGGGTGAGATCAGAAATGCCAGATTAATTTTTTTTAAAAGATAAAATAAATGTCAAAAGTAGGCCACAATGTGGAGCCACACCACTGAGAAGCCGCCTCCCCCCGCCCTGCAGGATGAATAGATTTGCGATCACCAACTACAGGGGGGACGTGGCCGATAGGAAAATTTTGACATATCGCCCAACCCTACTGCCGACTGGGAACACTGTGAACAGTACATACTCACACACTTATAGGAAGTAAGGACCCACCCACAGGGAACACTTATATGAGAAAAAACACATAGGGAACACTCCTGGGATGAGGCACCCACAACAAATACCATGAAAGACGCTCCCACAAGGAACGACCTTGAAGCCATGTCAAAAAATGCAGAGCTTCAACAGGAAGTGTTTCCTGGGGAGTTTTACTTCATGCTTTGGGCCTCTTTCCAGCTCACCTTCCTCTTGAGAGCGCTGAGCTTCTCCACCACGCCATCCAACAGGGACACCACTGAGTCCACCACCGGGAAGCTGCTCAAGGTTTTCTCCAACTCCGCCACAGCCATGGTCACATGACTCGTCTCGCGGTCGATGTTCTTCTGCGCGGCCCGGAAGCGCTTGTTCAGCGTCTCGTAGGGCACCTGCGGACACGCATGCTTACTGTAATGCGGAGACTACCTCAGAACCTCATTTGAATAAATTAAAAGCATCAAATCTACCTCTGTGCTTTTCGGTACAGCACTGTTCACACCCACTGCTCCATCAGACCAAGGTCCAGTTAATCCTTCTTAGAGCAGGCATTAAAAACCCTTGTAAACACAGCTTAGCAGTTTAACAGTGCCATTAGCGGCACCCGACTAGAGATGGCTAGAGGCTAGAGATCCTCTGAACTCATCTCCTATCATGCTTTGTGGCATTTACAATAAGCATACAACAGGATAAAGGAGACATAATTGTTTACAGTTCATCCCAACTAGAACATGGCTGTGTGTGATGTTTATGGATCGCTAGATTGTCATTATTGATTGAGCAGCTTTCTTCTAATCATGGAAAGGTTACGCAAATCTCACCCTTCTCCAAATACGACATTTCTAAAATGTGCGTACACAAACACACTGTAATGGCAGGTGCAATCATTTAAAGCTGCAGTTCAAGTTTCAACCCAGAAAATGTAACATTAAGCATTTAATAAGCCTGAACCGTACAAGACACCACACATTGCTCTGATTTATTAATTCATCCAACATCCCATTCACAGGTAAATAAAAACCTTGAATGTGTGGGGGTAACCTGACAATAATAAAACAGAAGAATTCAGCCACATATGCACACCAGTATCTTTTTGCTTATGCCTACAATTCTCCTCCATGTGGCTGTCCATCTTACACAAGGCCAAGATGGTAACAGACACCATACCAAGAAGGAACCCCAAACTGCAGAGGCCCTGTCCCTCTCAGACCAACACCCGAGCTGACATGTTCCAGTCAGTCTGGCAGAGAACTCTATGACATCAATGCCCACACACTCCAACTTCTCACTGCATGCATTTTGCAGTGGGAGCCAAAAGAGAGACAGGGTTCAGTGTTGATTTTTCCACTCTCAGCTGTGTTTGCTCTTTGCGTGGCCTTGAGTTGACCCATTTCTCTCTTATCAAGCAGCTGTGGTACAATCAAACTTCAAAAAGGCTCAGTGTGCTGGTTGGGTAAAACAAATTTCACAGATAGCAGGAATACCTGCACAAAAACCGACCAATGCACTGTCACTGGGTCCTCGGTATCGTTATCAGATTAATTGGGTCCGACAAGAAACGGAATTTGACCGATTTATTGCACTGAAAACGAATTAGTGTGCTTGTACGGCAAAACAAAGGGCCAAATTAAATAAAATAATTTAGGATACATTGGGTATCATTGCTTTGGAATAAAGCTAGTCTAATTTGTATGAGCTAAGACAGCCAATATTGTTCGTTGTAACGTGCCCTCATTTTGAGATCAATATTTTCAGGCCTAGATTTTACGAGTTTTAATTAACGACTTTGTGCTTTGTGTGAATGAGTAACTAGGCATTTCTGTGCGTTTAAAACGTATTTGTTCAGATACAAATATACTGAAATGTATATTTGTATCTGAACAAACTCGGCCATTGCATCGTGCGTAGTTAAAGAGGCATACAGTCAACTAGAACAGGCAATTACAATATCTAAAGCAAGGCTAGCCGCTTACTGGAGTTATGAAACAGCAGTAGCTAGCTAAGGTCGAATTGCATCTGCATCCAGGCCAGTTTGCCAAGGCAAGCACAGCAAATAGCTCCTATACCATAGCTGGCTAGCTATCACGACGCCAACTTGCTGACAAACGATCTTTGCTTGTTTTCGATGAAGATTCGTAAACTATTCTTAGCCAAAATTACGTTAAGCATAAATTCATCGTTATCTAGCTATCCATCAAACATCAACCGACACCACTCTGATTTAACTAACGAACGCCTGGCGAAAATGTTAAGCAGGACAATGTCGACAGCAGCACATTTCTCGATATGTACTATTAAGTAAGTGTGTTAACAGGTTAAAACGCAAGCCATAAAGAAACCAAGCACGCAAACAGGGTGGCCAGCCAGCGTCGAGCAAGTGCCATTTGCTCGACAAACGATCAACCAGAAATGATGTGAATGCATGCTATAAAACAAGCTATAATGCAGTCACTCGTTGTAATTAATAAGTAGCTCGCAATATAACTAGATTAACTTCCTCGTGTGCTGGATTGATTATCGTTTACTGGCTAGTAGACAGCTAATCTTGATCAAAACAAGTCTGCCTGTGTAGCTGATTCGTTCTAGCCAGCTAATGTTTTCCCCGCACCAAGACAGCGAGCATTTGTCCACAAACATAATCAATCGGTTTCATCCGTATTCTGACACTTCTGTGGCTTAATTATTGCTTCGCGGGCTAGTAAGACAATTTCCTATATTTAAAAACAAAAATCACACCTTTAAAGTTGGATACTCTTGGACTTTCAGTGCCATGGAGAGTTGAGCAGCTGATTCCTGCACCGCCATCTTCCTTTGGGGAAAAATGCTTCAAAGGGCGACAACTAGCAAGAGATGCTAGAACTAAGATAGTTGACTGTCACCAGCATGAGCATTTTTGACGCGTCTATGTCTATGTGCGCGCAACACAGACCTGTATCGTCCGCAAGAACGGGACATCTGGCTTGGAGGATCTGTGTTTCAGATAGAAAACATTGCAAAGCATCATGGGTAGCATTCCTGTTCTGTTGTGTAAAAAACGTGTTTTTCTGAGGGATTATCTTCCAAACATAAAACCAGACTGGTGGTCAAAATAATATGCCGTGAAATTATATAATTTTTTATTCGGGTAAGGAATACAATTATTCGAGAAAAGGAATACAATTAAATACAGTTCAATAAAAGTCGCGAGGACTTTTACAATTAAAAAATGAAATATATATTCTGGGAAAATAAATTTGGCCACATGCATTTTATGCTTGTGTATAAAGGCGTTATGCGTACTCAACAACATCCTACGTCCTCAGCTTGTGTTACCCACAGTTAGCCACTTTTTAAAATCACAGAAGATATACTGTACCTGAGTGTCAAGTTTCATAAAGTAAAATATCAATAAATTCCAGCCAGTTTCAACAATGTTCATCCTTAAAATTTGTTTTTCAGACAGGCACACAGGGTCTTGACCTGTGGAAAGCTTTTGAAGGCAGAATTAAAAACAGGTTTATACATAATGCATTGTGCTTTAATGCTTTCATAATGACTCAAATTGGCTCTACTGATTTCCACTTTTTTATAATGATCCAAATTTACCATGCTATCAAATGTCAATTAGATTTGTCCATATATTGCTTCATGTGTACACTGCAATTGTACTGGTAACTGCAATTATTCAGAATTTCTTCCCTGCCACTAAGTGGCCAACTGGGGTATTGCACACGTCCCATATAACCACAAGGAAATATAACTATTCAGGCTTTCTTGCACACAATGAGACAGAAGTGCGGTAATGGGGAAGTTTCCATGAAAATAAGCCATTTGTAAGAATATTTTCCATACTTAAGTAGGCAAACTCAAAGAAAAACAAGACAACATGAGCTGTTAGGTCCTTGTTGTATTACTCCTTATGATTGGCTTGGATGGAGAAGATAAAACTGAGGGGCAAATTGCTGATACAAAAATTAATTAATTTTAATTTAGAAAGTGTAATAAAGAAAACTCACCCCATAAAGGTGCTTTGTGTTGGGACGTGGTTAAAAAATCTCGAGGGAATACTGAGTTGGAGGATCAGCTTTATAAAGACTGTCATTAAAGACTGGATTTGTGCCTGGTACAGAAGAACACTCCCCCTGGAATTCATTTTCAAATGCTCGTTAACTTTTTTTCCAGAAACTGTAAAAGTAATTTGATGGCCTAATCATATATAATGTTTAAATGATAATAGTGAATTAAAATACTGGGGATATGTCAAAGAGTACCCATAAGCAATGTCTAGATTACACAGGTATCAGCAGAGACTTCCCATTCACAGCTATTCTGTTTCATGTCCAGGAAATAACTCATTGAAAGTGTAATGAGATAATAACAGGAGTCCAAAGTGGAGGCTATCATTTCAGAATGTGCAGCTGGGTTAAGCTAGCCGTTTGGAGGAATGAGGTAATCATTGGTGGAATCTAAGCTGCTGTTCTTGCAATTACCCTACATCCAGTACTGCAAATGTTCACATGCAAGACATACAACATGTGTACAGTAATTGTCATAAACCTGCTCATGTATAACATCTTTAGATACATACCATAGGTCTTAATGTGGAATTGCTGTTGTATATTTTTAAGATAAAATCAACATATTCAACTGCTGAACTGGCACTTCTGTACACTTTTTTCATTGATTTACTTTCTCCCTTAAGATGCGTATCCTATGACCCCTATTCAAATGAAATGCTATAATTCTGAGATATGTGCATTTCTCTGAACACATTTTGACGTAGCAACTTAACATTCACAATATTTTGTATTTTATATGTTATGGAATGGAACTTAATATGAAAGGGAACCTCCAGACTGCCATTAAATTACAGACGTAATGGTCTGTAATGTATCCCGAAAGCATCTCCAGAGTAAACCCATTGGATGTTGGCTGGTGAAAATGTAATAAACACTGTAAGGGGGAAATAAACGAAAGACTAAATTGTTAGAAATAGAAGAGAAAATTGTTCTCTTTATATGCAAAATGTATATGGAAACAATTGAATAGAATTGCCAAAATGTATATCTTTATATGTGAATCAAGGTAAAACCATAGTAACTGTGCAGACAAACAAAATTTGAACAGGCTCTACAGTGGAATATACAAAGACATTAGATTTCTGCATTTTTCTTGAATTATTATTATTATTATTATTATTATTATTATTATTATTATTATTATTATCACATGATGATGGTGATTATAATTTTTAAAATCATTTACAAATAACAAAACAATTTCAGCTGGAAAAGACCCTAAGAAAAACAAAGTGCTTTCAAGAACAGTGCATATTTGTTTCTGTTGATTTACAGTATGAATAAGAAAGCACCCCTGCTTCAGAAGACCTTTTCATTTATTGTGTTTGTTCTTATGGTCAAGAGAAGCATAGAGTCAATAGACTAAACGGTGCCATGATTATTCTGCTCCATGTATTAAATCATTCAGATCATCTAGGGTGACAAAGTTTTGCCTTTCAGTTGTACAATTTTGTTCCCCTTGAAATCATCCATACCAATCTTTCTCAGTCTATTGGACTTTGAGCAAACAGACATTTGTTAAGTGCGTTCAGGGTCTTCGGCATGCACAGATGTGGACAGAAAGGGGTATAGAGATGGTCATCATCCATTAAGGGATTTTCAGAAACAAGGAGGGACCATCTTGTGACCTATGTCCTTTGGGTTGGAATTGGCCTCCAGGGTTTGGATGTATTTGTAACATTGAGTTTTCATTCTCTGTTGCATCGCTGAAATTGGAAGATTAAGGGGTGATGTACAGTTGGCAGACAAAGGGTTATCTATCAATCCCCTCCCCCCCAAGTGTGGTTTATCTGTTCTCTTTGTTGATGGCCACATCCATACAATGACAACCAAACAGCGTTCACGGTCACGCGTGTGCACAAACCCTGGAGCAAAGGCACTTACTCATCCCAGGCACCAGTGTGAAGTATCGAACGCCCTCAGATTTCCCCAGGTGGAAGAAAATATGGTCGTTCCAGGATCCACCATGCTAGGCCCCTGGGGGGGTTCAGGCAATTAGGGCAGGAGTGAGGCAGGGGGCAGCGGGGTCGCGGGCCGCCCCCCCCGATTGCCGAAATTACGGTGCCGCCGTGCTGCTTTGAAGAACGCCCCGTCGTGACGGTCTTCCGGTCCCCTTCGCGGGCTTAGCGGTTGGTGGGTGCGGGAGGGTTTCATCTTGGCTATTCAGGAAGGGCCCCACTGTGCGTTAGAAGCTAATCTCCCCCCTACCCTCATTATGTCTAAAACAACGGATGGCGCTCATGGATGCGAGCTTTGGGAAATTAACCGTAATGGTCCCGCCATCTGCTAGACTTCACAACGGAACTCTGCAAAATGGATTTTACTATTTCTTTTTTTGGAGTTCACGTTTCCTGTTAATCCTTACTTGTGTTACTCTGCACTCACATGTTCTTGGAAATTGGTATCCTAACTACTGCACGGGATCAAAGAATGTTCCACTCTGATGAAACGGAATTTCAAAATTTCATCATTTCAAGTGTTTGAACAATTAGCAATGCTATTTTCTTTGCTAATGTTCTGTGGTGCGCTTCCTGCAGTTGCCTTTGCAAATTGTAGCCTACCCTACATGATTATATGTTGCTAATAATACATATATATCATCCAGAAATGTATTACATGAGCCATTGCGAGCATTCAGGAATACATTATAGGTAGAGATATAATTAAAGTGTCGCCAAACCCTGTGGTGTCATTGACCTTTGATCCCCATCCTTTGTGTTTGATTGGAGGATATGGCCTATGCAGGCTGCTTCAGCATGAGAGCTCAACATTTACATTACTGTGTCTGCAATTTAAGTTTTGCTCTTGCTCTCTTGTAGGTCTGATTTACATGCTATTTTTATATTAGTAAACAGCTCATTGAAAGGGTCAAGGACAGAAAGCTGTAGCAAGATTCCGCACGGGTTCTCTATTCTGTGGAAGGAATAAAGACAAAACATTTCATTTTAATGACAAGCCCTGAGCTGCTAGGGTGTCAGCTAGAAGCTTGAAATGTCAAAGCTGCATTCATTCATGAAGATTGTGCTACAACTAGAACTATAATCATGTGGCCTGAATGGAATCTCATAGTTGTTTTTATTCTAAAGGTAGAAGTGCAATTCAGTTGAGGCAGGTATTCCAATGCATCTCTCCAGAGGCAACTTAAGCACATTCTAAAGCATTAAACATGCTGTGGTGTGGGGATGGCTGGTTTAAGCAGCCACACCTGCCCTGGGTCAAGCTAATTAGACCTGGCCAATTGGATAATTGGTTAAGAAGTAGATAATTGGCCAGGCTAATTGGACCCAGGAACAGGAGTGGCTGCACCTGTGCGTAGTGAGGTAATCACTGCGCACAGGTTAAATCTGCCATCCCCACCCACACAGGAGAGCTTCGGTCATGACTGGGTTACATCTGCTCACTTTGGCTGTAACATCTTGCCAAACCCTCGTTAATAAAATCTGGACTGTTGGAACATCTTCTCCCTGTGCTGGAGGGCCCTAAAGAAAGCCACTTCGGTGGCCTGTGGCAGGCGTGTTTGCCACACATGCTCAATACCCAAGGCATTTACATTTGTAAATAGCAGCATGCATTAAAATTACCCAGTACCCAGTGTGGTAAATGATCATTGCTAAATACACTCGTTTAATAAGATTCATAATAAGATTCATCATACTGAATGTACATTAACAGAGGATGACATGAGTACATTTTGCAGCAAGGGGGACAGAAGCAGTATGTGTTCTTAATCACAGGTCTTGGAATATGAATACACCGGCACTCCAGTTCCGGCTACATAACTGGCTCAGGCTCCATTGTTTATGGTAATTAACAACTAATGACCCAATTAACTGGTCTGAACAGACCCGTGGAAGATTTCACCTTAAGATGAAAGGGTTCTCCAGGGGTTAGCCAAAGAGGTGATTAGGTCTTCTTATACCTCTGTGTTAGTGTTTTTTTTTGCTTACGGAGTCACTGAGCTCAAAGTTACGTGGGGGTTACCTGTCATTGGCTTTCTGCGAAGGTAGCACCTTGGCCCTCTGCCAGGTCTTCCGGGGCTGAACAAAGTTTAGGGAGATTAATGAATAAATTCTAAAGTAGTAAGCAGATTCTGGGTGGCATTACTTGTAAAAAGATTGGGATAAAATCTAGCCTGGTGTCTTGCATATTACATTGGACATAAAACCTTTGCTTGCAGGAAATTACTTCAAGGGAAGGGAATGACTTGCAAGGTAAGGTTGATGTGAGGATGGCTGATACTTTGTAGATAAAAGGTTTTTGCTGTCAAAGGCAGCACAAATGTCATTTAATGAGTGTCATTAAGTGCTTTGTGACATTTCCCGAGGAAGTGTTTCATAAAAATGATGCTTTGAATTGTCTATTTTAAGTAATGCAGAATCATAAAAGGTGTGTGCACCAATAACTCATTTTTTAACAAAATATAAGTCTTTTCTGTTTGCTATGAAATCCACATTGGCTCTGACATTGATGCATTGCAGCTCTACAGATAATTCTTAAAAAATGCTTTTCCCCCTTTTTTCTTTCCAACCCGTATACATCTCAGCGTTCATTGCTGCAGCCTCAGCTATCGATTTGGGAGAGCGCAGAGCTTCTAATTACACTGCAGTTCCCAAGTTGAGCCAGATTTGAGTCAAAGGAAGACACGTCATGCGCAGCTCCTACAGGTGCAATTGCAGATGCCCGATTGACCAGCAGATGTAGCTAGTGAGCAATGAGATAATCCCAGCTGAAACCCTCCCATCCCTGGCCAGTGCTACCAATTGTAATATATTTAGTGACATGACAATTTGTTGATGGATTAGCAAAATCTTGGACACATCCACAATATTTTCATTGCTCAAAATGGGCCGGAACAATAATTTCCCATGCCCTAAAGCTTTGAACCATCTAAAATTATACGACTGTGATGATATAAAGGCATACGGAGAACAGCTCCTGACATTTGAGAGAAATTTCTACTCCTGTGTAAGGTCCATAACTTGATAAACGAGCCATTGTGGCTCGATACTGAAGGTGAGACATTTTTGGATGCCCTCCAATGACAAAGATGCAGTGGGATGTCAACAGGAATGAGGGTGACACACTACCATACCCTAGGAGACCTCATCACAAAATGCAGGGCAAACTCACTATTACAGTACAACACCCGTCAAGGTGATAAAAGACACCCCGCCCACACAAATTCTGATTGGTCGGCTTTGCATTGTCCTTCTGACTCAGTACAATGTCAGTGCGAGTACCACTGTGTGGTAGCTCAATGCATAGCTCAATGTGAAGGATTCCAAACCACCACTCAGAGATAAATACATCAAAATGTTGACACATTCAGAATCATTTGTCCAATGCAGTGTGAAATAATGAATAGTTTGTAGTTGAGATTCATTTTTGCAGCAAAGCAATTAAAAAGGAAAACCAATTTTTTTTTGAGAAATAACATTTCACTGGTATTCCCATATCAATTAAATTAGCACATCAATGAATTAAATTATAATGTGGTAAAATGAATATTAGTGGATGGAATACCTTTTGATGCTATTTCCTGACTGACCATCTCAGCTGAGCAGTCAGAACACAGCAGCTCCATGTGTGCTTCTCATGGTGAAAGCACTGAGTGTCTTGTAACTTTTGTCTTTACTGATTAAATTACAGACAACATGAGATCAACAAGATTTCACGAACGTGTCTTTTCATGTGGGTGGGCTGCAGTGTCGTATTCTTCCATTAGGTGGTGCTGTGTACTTGTACATGTAAAATGAACGAAAGGGGACTGGAGAATGGCATGTGGCCATATAACCCTGATACCTTCCCTTTCCTCCTTTTATTTTAATATCACGTGGTATTTAACATATGGCAAAAAAATTCCATGGAACATCAAGAAATGCAAAATATTATAAAACAATTCAGTTGAAAAAGCTTGCCCTTTATAGCAGAAGTACTTCCTATTTTCAGTGTAAGACTGCTTATAAGGGGCGAATAGGCACAATAAATTCTGAATGCTTGTGCATATAAATCCAGTATTAATAGTTTTAGTCTTTTCAGTTTGCTGTCATGTGTAGTTATAACCTTTAGAGTATATTTCTTAGTTGTAAGATATGCTGTATAAATATGCTGGTTACTTCAAAAGGAAAGGAATACAGTTATTTACTGACTTCTTCCTAAAAACCCTTGACAGTCATTCTTTAGTGTGTCTGCATAGAAGGACATTTTGTATAGACCTTGAATAAATCTAGTCCATTTGCCATTTGCGATAAAAAAAATAAAAGGTCTTGGAAAAAATATTTAAAAATATACCCACCGTTTGTCTTCGGTTGCATTATTATCAAATACTATTCTAACACATCAGTTCCAGGCATGCACACACACTTTAGAGGCTTCTCACATCACAGATCTGTGCTTTAGTAATGTTAGTTTAGCAGTATTCTCAGAACAGTTGCTGGGACTACACTGAGGCCAGCTGGACTGTGAGCACACAAAAAAAAAATGCAACACTGTCTCTTTAACAGGCGGGGCTATGAAGCCACTCCCACCACTCTCCCTTGCACCCAATAGGTGACGTCACCGTGGCTTCCCCGGACCCAGTACTAATGATGCTGAGAGTTGCTCCAGCCTGATTTCTCTCCCTGTTTTTGCCACTGTGGCTGTGAGCCGGTTTCACTCTGTGCCTGTTTCTTTGCTGTCGCTGTCGGCGCAACTGGAGACCCTAATTCATTTTTTACTCCTTCCTTCCATCTCCTTCTACCCATCTCTGTGTCTCTCTCTCTCTCCCTTCCTCTCCTCTCTCTTCCAGCAGGGATGTAGTACTCTCCTCAAATGAACTTCTGCACTTCTCTGGCTGCCAAGGACTGGGTTACCTGCACTTTTTAAAAGAGGTGATTTTTTTTGGCTTTGGCTTAAAAAAAAAAAAAAAAAAAAAAAAAGAATTCCACTGCTTGTTTTCCCCATCGTACCTCCTTCACCCACTGCTCACAGCCTGGCTTTGGGGACCATGGCTCTGAGGGAGAGCATCCTTCCCATTAGTGAGGTGTCCTGCCCCTTCCCGGAGGTGGTGGAGCTGAACGTGGGCGGCCAGGTGTACGTCACCAAGCACTCCACGCTGGTCAGCGTCCCCGACACCACCCTGCACGCCATGTTCTCCCGCCACCCGCTCAAGGACCTGCCACGGGACAGCCGCGGGCGCTTCTTCATCGACCGCGACGGCTTCCTCTTCCGCTACGTGCTGGACTTCCTGCGGGACAAGCAGCTGGTGCTCCCGGACCACTTCCCCGAGAAGGAGAGGCTCCAGCGCGAGGCCGAGCACTTCCAGCTGGCCGACCTGCTCAAGCTGCTGGCCCCCCGGGTCACCAAGCAGGGCTCCATGAACGACGAGGGCTGCCAGAGCGACATCGAGGAGAGCTCCCAGAGCAGCGACCTGGCCCGCGCCGCCGCCGCCGTGGCCGCCGCGGACAAGCGCTCGGGATTTATCACCATCGGCTACCGCGGCTCCTACACCATGGTGCGCGACAACCAGGCCGACGCCAAGTTCCGGCGGGTGGCCCGCATCATGGTGTGCGGCCGCATCGCCCTGGCCAAGGAGGTGTTCGGGGAGACCCTGAACGAGAGCAGGGACCCCGACCGGCCCCCGGAGAAGTACACGTCCCGCTTCTACCTCAAGTTCACCTACCTGGAGCAGGCCTTCGACCGGCTCTCGGAGGCCGGCTTCCACATGGTGGCCTGCAACTCCACGGGCACGGCCGCCTTCATCAACCAGTACAGAGACGACAAGATATGGAGCAGCTACACCGAGTACATCTTTTTCAGTAAGTGCAGAAAAGTTTCTCTCAACCTTCTCTTGCCCACGACCCCCGACCGTTTAAAAAAGCGCGCAGCTCTCGCCCCGCTTCGGCGCTCTCAGAAGCCAAACGGCGGCGGGTTTGGCGTCCACTGTATGTGATCCGAAGCTTTCCGCTTGAGAAGCGCTCGCGGGATTGAAATTAGCTGAGCGAATCGAGGAATTAGCGCATTTCCCGGTCTAAACAGACGCAGCGTGCGTTTCCTTTGACGGGTGTGAGTGGTGGGGGGGAGCCGTGTGCTTCGAGGAGACCCAGGCAAGCAGAAGCATTCCCTGGGGCTCACGTGCTTCCCAGCAGCAGCTCGCTCGCTCTCGTTTGCCTCCCCGCTTTCTCCACGTGCGAACGGGGGACGCGTCCTTTCCGCTACGGCTGACCGCGAGCGCGGAAAAAAAAAAAAAACACAGCTATGCGTGCGCGGGCGACACGCGGAGTGGTGCTAAGAGCTTTAGACAGACGCTGCGCGCAGGTTCTCCAGTCTCAGCGGGGGTGTTTGGTCTCGCTAATGTAGTCAACGCAGCGTAAACATGTCCCTATAAAAATCAGCTGCATTAGCAGATGACAGAATGTGAAAATGAGCACTGTGTAAGACCATTCACTTTAACAGCTAGTTGTATACATTTGACAGGAATTGTTGATAAAAATAAGAACAGATAAAAAACTCATTGACAAGAATGAGTAGAATTAAGAATTAACATAAAAATTTACCAACCATAAGTGTACTGCTTGGGGGCATGCTGTATCTATGCTTCATGTGCCAAAAAACTGCTTAAATTCAAACAAAGTGTTATCTGGCTGTGAGGTAGAGCCCCTATAATATGTGAGGGTCTCCATTTGTCCGCTTTGATGCATGAACACATCCATTATGATGGATGCCCGGAGCTAGGAGATGAAAGCCTGAACACCAGAGGAAGGGACACATAATAGAAGTGAAAAGAGTTTCTTGCTCTGCTTTTATCATGTTCTTTGTGTGCATGGCATAGAAGTATTAAATGGGATATTGTGAAATATACAACAGGTGGGAAGGTTTGGAATGGTCACTGGCAGCTCATCCACAGGTTGTAGGTTACATAGGTCCTGTCTATACAGCCCTGTGTAGCACTGTGGGTGGGTGGGCTGGGTAGTTGGGGGAGGGGGGGATCAGAGGAGGTCATGGAGGGCAGGGACAGGGAGGGATGCACAGCGAGCCGCGGCATTGGCCGCCTCCTCGGCTGACTGCGCCGCGATGCGCTGGAGAACGGGTACGACGCTGTCTCATTATCTGATCCCATGTTGAGCTCAGAGCTTTACGCTGAGGGGCTTGCAGATGGAGCGAGACAGAGAGAGAGAGGGAGAGAGAGAGAGAGAGAGAGAGGCAGGGAGCCAAAGGGGGGAGAGAGAAAGGGAGGAAGGGATAGAAAGAGAGATGGATGGGAAGCGAGAGGGAGAAAGAGAGATCATGCACATGCATGGGTTCATGTTCTATATTGTGCTCTAGCTATATTTGCAGTAACAATTTATATTATATGTGATTGCTTTGGCAACATTGCTTTGGTAAATTGAATTGCTTTGAATTGTGTGTGCGAGAGAGAGAGAGAGAGAGGGGGGGGAGAGAGAGGTGGAAGGTGGTGGAAGGGGAATAGAAAGGAGGAAAGAGAAAGGGAAGGGTGAAAAAGAGTGGAGCTGGAGTGAAATAGAGGAAAATAGAACAAGAGACAGAATATACAGGCACACGCAGAGAAAATGCATAATATTAAAGACTACATTTTCATCACGTGTTTGTGTGCCTGTGTTTGTATGCAAATAAGAGGCCGGATAACATCAGGAAAATTATTTTTTTCATGCTTTAATTACATGCTTTTATGTGTTTGTGATTGTGTACACGTGTAATCCATTGCATAGGGTGATACGATGTTTAATTTAGCGTTTCATAGAGGATGGTCATACTGTGAAAGCACTTCATCAGAGCAATGTATACAGTAGATGGTAATATTAAATTAAACTGAATTACTTTCAGTGAGCAACGGCTTCACGAAACAGAATAATAATTATTTGGTGAACATTAATAGTGCTGCTGGAACGTATAGAAATGTGTGTGTGTTTTGCTGTGTACAATTCTGTGTTTGCAAATATGTCAGCCTGCTCCAGAGCGGTGACAGCAGCGGTGTGTGAGAGCGTGCTCAGTGCGTTCCGCTTCCTGGTGATCTAGCGCCCGTCGCGTCGCGCTACCCGGCTATTAGCGGCCCATTCATCCCGCGAGAGCTCTCTGTGAGGAGGACCTGTCACTCCCCGCCAGCCCCGTGCATGCTAAGGACCTCTCCCTGTGTTTCTTCACCTTTCTCATTCCATTCCACCTCCTATACCCCCCTGGTTAGCCATGGCACTAAGGGCTGGTTTCTGTTTGCCCCTCCCCTTCCCGTCTACTTCTTCTGTTTCATTTTTCTACTTTTTTCTACTTTCTACTTTTACCCTCACCAAAATGGAATGTATGGCAATGTATTGTAAATGTGGGGACTTTTTTGAAAATATAATGACAAATATATGTTAGTGCATTTAAAAAAAGCTTGCAATATATGAAAGCGGCAATAATGCATTTAGCCATGTATTGTGAAGTGTCGCAATATCTTTCGCAATATATTTTATTTCAATATCATTTCAGTGTATTCCATTTTTATAAGCATTCTTTTCCCTTCACCATCTCGTCTTTCCATCTTTCTCCACCCATGCCTCCCTCTTTCTTTTCCTGCTCATTCCTTCTTTCTCTGTACATGACGGCAAAGCTCTGCTTTTTTTCCCCTTTTGCAAACTACCCCATGTTTTCTGGGAGCAGATATTCTGATGCACAGGGCCCGTGTTATTATCACCACCTCTCTCGCCTGTGCGCTTCTCCCTCCCTCATCCATACTGGCAGACACGAGGCAGCTGAGGTTTCATTTCAGGAGAGCCAATCTTAACTTAGCCTACGGTGTTCTTATAATGATCAAAAACCATGGATGCAAACAAAAGAACCGGTGTGAAGTTGTACGGTGCGAAACTGAATTATGTACGTGTTTACAATGGCAAGGAAAAAGACTCTCCTTTGGACTGGCTCACACAAATTGGCCAGTTTTCCTTTCTTGAATAGGTGTGATTTGAAGTGGAAACAAGGAAACTCCTCTTCGGAGCCAAACTATGAACAAGTCTCAGAAGAAATAGATTGTAACAAGTGCAAGTACAAGTTTGGTAAAATAAAAACAGAGCCATTAAGGCATTACATTAAAACACCCATGTGGTAGAACAAAAAAGGGCCTTTTCAGCATGCAGCTTTGGATTCTGATACCAGCATGTGGATGGCATGTTAATTAAAACAAATTGTGCATCCAGACACTATTTCAAAAACAAGCCATTGGAGGCCAATGACTTCAATATGCTTTCTTCTGTTGAGAGGAGTTCCAGATTGCTCACTGGCCATCCTTGCCAGTGATGCATGCTGGGATCCAGACTTTGAAAGTCCAAGGGGTCAGAAAGTAAAAGTCCTGCCATGTGTTTCTTCCACCCATGAATTCAGCCAGCTGATTTCACTAATTAGTTCTACCTCCTGGCGGAAGAATTGTGCTAATTAGCGAATCCAGGTGATTGGAACAAAAATACTGGGGAGGACTTTTATTTTCTGAACCTGGATATTCCACCTCTACTGCGATCATGGGCATAGGGGCTTTGGATGCTATCTTTAGGACAATCTGTCACCTTCTCTTTCCTCCCTACTCCCTACCCTCCCAAGCCACTTAATCCATTTCTCTTTCTTTCGTCTGGAAAGACTCAGCATCCTAATTCTGACATGGAAACCTTTGGGAGAAAGAAGCATGAACTCTATATTTCTGGTTACATCGCCCTGATGGACATTGCAAAGAACCAGTGTGCAACGTTTCGACAAAGTGACCAATTTCCGAGATGGAACTAGAAGGTTTCTCATTCTATTTTTGCTGGTCTTTTCCATAGGGTGCCAGATTTCACATGTTCTACATCCATTTTCCTTTCTGAAGATCATCCACGTGTGAGACTGCTATTCCTTTGCATAATTTATGAGCCAACTGCAACTGCACATTATATAGATATTTATTATTTATCAATTTGGCTCATGCATTTATCTAGAGTAACATGCAACTATTAGAAGACCAGTAATGCCATCTGTCTCAGTACAAGAAAGCTTTCAGATGCTGTAAGCCACAAAAAAGTTGTGATAAGGGCAATGTAGCATACCTATATTTAGTGATACGCTGCATAGGCTATAATTAGGTAGCCATGTGAATGCCCCTGACCCCTGGCTTGAAAGTCAACGCCAAGGAAAAAAGTGATGCAATTATAATGAAGTGCATTAACAGCTTCAGGGTTAATAAAGAAAATACAACACATACAGATTTGAAATATCATATGCTGAACTGCAAATGAATCCTGCAATAACAATACATGAGTTTAATTTTTATAAAATGTAAATTCAAAGTGCTTTAAATGTGTACTTTTCGAGCAGGGGTACAAGTACCATTAATGGTACTTGCTTATCTCATGGGTTGGATTCGACATCATCTACATATTTTTATATTCATACGAATTCCACTTTAAAATGGCTGTCAAAACGAATAGAGGGAAAACAGGCAATGATTTATTTTCGTCTCTGAGGTTCCATGTTTTATTGTAATATGTCTCGCACAAAGCTGTCTGTGCACTGTAAAGCACAGCAGTCAGAAATAGATATAATGTGATTGATTTATTTCTGTCATGTAATTATCTAATTAACCTCACAGGATTAACTGTATATTTATATATATCCATCCATCCATCCATTATCTATACCCGTTTATCCTGCTGGAGCCTATCCCAGCATGCATTGAGCGAGATGTATGTATATATGTATATAAAACAACATTTCCCAGTTTGCTTGGCAGGCCCTATGCTGTATTTTGGCAACATATTTGGAGTAAAATATTTTCAACTGTAACACAGTGTATCTGTGCACACAACATAGGCTCCTCAAGCAGATCCACTTTGTCTCTCATAACATCTGGATTTTCCTCTGCTTGAAGTAAACACATATTTTTTTTTTTACTGGGATCCCAAATGTGTGTAGTATATGTGGATAATCACTTTAAGTGAAACAAAACAATGGAATTCTTACTCTGAGGTAATTTTGAACATGTTGCAAAAATGCACCATTGGGACTTAGTGGTAGCAGAGCCATGTGTGTATTAGCAGGCAACAGGCTCACTGTAACAGTATGCGACAACTGACGTCTGTCAATGTTCTATGAGTTGTAGTGAATGTTAGCCTTGTCTCATCATTGTGCTAGGTTGGAGGGTGACCAACACCGCCTCCTCGCCCATCCCACCACCGCAGCCCCCTCCAAAATTCAGAGGTGATAGTATTAGCTCTCAATTTGGCATGGATTCCTATGAATATATTATGATTATGTCGCTATTGTTTTGTGTTGGTGGGTGACCAGGCATTAGACCCCCCCACCTTTCCCCTACCCCACCCCCCATCCACCTACCCCCCCCGCCCCCCCGCCCCCAACCCCCCATCAAGACTCGTAGCCTTTTAGCCCTACATTTCCCATGTGCTCCAATGAATGTGTTATGATTGTGTCACCATTTTCTGCTGAGAACAGTAGTGTCACATGTGCTGACTCTTGCATGCCTGCATCTCAGAATAGAAAAGCCAGCATCAGGTTGGACACTGCCCAGCGAAGACAATATGAGGACATTGCAAACATTGCAGTATGGGGTATACAAACAATAGCTACAAATGTCTGCCTCTGTTATACAGATCACAGAAACTGCTTCCTTCTGTATCACACTGAATAAAGAGTCATATGAAGACAAACAATGTGATTATTTGAGGAGTTAAAGAAAAAAATAAAGAATAAAAAAGAATAAAACTTCAAAATGTGTTTCTAATGTTATCATCACAACTAAACTATAAAATTTTAGTTTTAAAACTAGCTCAACTTTGTCTTTGTGTATTCATACTAGGAAACAGGACCATTTCTGCTACCACTTGAGCCCAATGTTGCATTTTTACAACATGTTCAGAAATTTGCACTAGAAGATAATATTGCTAATTTTTCAATGTATTCCTCATCAGAGGCCTCCTACAATAAGGTTTTAAGAATAAACAAAATATTTTTTTAATTGCATCAAAGTTGCAAGTCTCACAGGGTTAAATGCAAAAGTATTGGGACAGTGACACAAGTAATAGCTGTAATTCCCACTATGAATGCAAACACCCTCCAATTAAAGGCGACCGTTTAACCTCATATTCCTTGTTTCATTTCAAATCCAATGTGCTGGAGTATAGGGGTAAGACAACAAAAATTGTGTCACTGCCCAAATACATATAGACTGCATGGTATATGCACTTATGGACTGTACTGTGTGTGTGTGTATGCATGTGTGTGTGTGTGTGTGTGTGGCATTTCCAGTACTATTGCCAGCAGGAAAGGCTAATATGGTTTTGGTGTTAGCCTTTCCCAATACTATTTCAATTCATTGTTAACTAATAAATATTTTGGACAATCAGAAATTAAATGGACTGACTATGAACAGTAGCCATGTTGCTTTACGTTACTGTAGTAGTACAGCAAAGGCAAGTCAGGGGCATTACCGCATTGCCACAGCATGTAGTTTTGAGTTCAGGCAATTCAAACCAAAGTAG
Organism: Anguilla anguilla; assembly: GCF_013347855.1. NCBI lineage: Eukaryota > Metazoa > Chordata > Actinopteri > Anguilliformes > Anguillidae > Anguilla > Anguilla anguilla. Next base: position 15,061,065 of record NC_049205.1, on the reverse strand, counting down.
GTGTGCTTATTTGGTTAGAAAAATACTTTAAGAAATGGCTTAAGGCTTTCTCCTAGCAATGTATCCAGGCACATTTATGTGCCTCCAGTGTTTTGGGTGACTGTAGGGTGTTTGGTGGGTGACACCTGCCTTTTCTGCCTCAGTATTGCCTTTTACAATTTGCTAGTAAAGGGGAAAATTGATCCTGGATCAACACATTGAGGCAAAGTCTCATTTGTCCCTCATGAACTAAGCACAATGTTAATCCATTGTAAAGTAACATAATAATTATCTTTTTTTCTTCATGATAAACCACTAAGCATATGTCATTTTTTTTTAATCAATCACCATATCAACAAGGCACAGGTGCCAACAAAACAGTAAGTATCTAAGGATTTTCTAGTTTGAGAACTTGAGCAGTAGATTTAGGCAGCCAGGGCTGCATTAAAATTAGCAAACACAGCGCGTCAGTGGAAATTTGACCTATGCAGCAATGCGGAACTTTCAAAAAGTGCAGTCTTGCACACAAAGACTTTCTAAAATAGTGGAAAAGGGTGTCCTGATAAATCGAGAGGCAAATATGCTTCTCAGAACTCCAGTCTCTCGTAAAAGAAACAAATAATAGGTGGTTATGCTTTTGTGCCTGGAAAGTAATCACTCTCCATTCACCTATGCCTAGCAAGAGAACAATAAGCATTCTCCAGGAGAAGAATGAATTGAAGTTACTCATGTGTCATTATTGATAAAAACCGGCACTGCTTGCACCTGCTGCTCTGCTGGCGAAGTGCACATTGTTTTTTTTTTATCTCGGGTTCAGAGAGCCATTGAACATGCTATTGACTAGTAAAAAGCAACCAGTATATAAGGAGTAAAAAAAGCAATACCATTATTGACTTCCTGGGATAAAGCCGTTTCACAAGGATCTAAGGGGCTGGTGACCTGCAGGAAATACGGTGAGCCATGCTGGAAATAAGGGCAGTGCATTCACATGACCCTTAAAAGACTCCAGCCCCCATGGGACAGTGCGGATGCTTGTTGTTTTCCCATCCCTGCAGCTTCTTATTTCTTTCTACCCCGATATTTCTCCAGTTCATCGACGTTGTCAGCCATCGATTCATTCTATACCTTAAGTAATTTACTTTTTACTTTTTTTTTTTTTGATTGGCACCTACAGTACCGCTCCCTCACTCGTGCCTCTAGTCCCATTTTAAAGCCTCCGTTCCAGCGCTGGTTATCTTCCATTTTGATCACGGCGAGAGAATGGAAATAAATCTCTGGTGACGTAAGCTTCAAACGAGAAATCAGATTGGGAATGAGAAAATATGCCTTACCCTTTCCTTCTCTCTGGCCACACAATGAGAAATGACATCTCCTCCATCTTATGTGGAGTGACGCGCATATAAGACCCAACGCGTGTCAGTCTTACCGGTGATTCTTTTTGCCTGAGCTGTCTGCGTAATGACTTCCATTCAGCTAATCTTCGGCGCAAAAGGGAGATGGTACATCATATCGCCGGAAGTCAGTTAGCGATCACACTGCTGATGTGCAGGGCTGATCTAAATCCCTGCTGTCATTCAGAACCGCATTCGTCTCCTCAGGACGCTTCCTCGATTAGAGCACGGCACACACCTCGAATGGAAGTTTGTCATTTCAATAAAAGTATGGAAATTACAAAGGGGGAAAGGGAAGGAAGTTCACCCGTGAAATGTGAAGTTGATAAAGGCCCTGTCGTTCTAACGTCACTGGGGATTTTCGAATGACAGGCGTGGCCGAGACAGAAAGGAAAACGTCACTCCAGTCAAGAGAAAAGAAGTGACAAATTGTTTTACTGTCAGATTAAACACAGCTTTTTGATTAATCCTTCAGAGTATGTAAATGTCTTTTGTCCAGAGGATCGAATAGCTTTGGGCAGTGATTCTAACATGCTGGTGCTCATGCTCTGGTGATACGTAGCCTATGTGAATTTTATTAGTGAGGAGCACTTTGTCAAACATGGTGATGTCAAGAATCACAATGGACCAAGGTTTGATTTAGCTGAAAAGAAACTATTTTGAGTAACAATGTGAGCGCCCCCTCATTAAATGCTTATTGAGCGGGTTCTCCCAGCACCTGCAGACACCGTCGGCTACGCGGTCTCCAAATCCTGAATGGAAAGATTTGAAAAGACAGAAAGATAGAAGTATATTATTCCACTGCCCGTGCCAGGGTGAGTGAAATTTCATCCTGCGAAATCAATGGAAGCCGTTAGCAGCCTGTGGGGAAAAAGATTGATTGTGGGCAAGAGCACATTTATCAGAATACCCAATGTTCCTCAAAACTTGTTCCTTGGTTGTTCCTAATAGATCCAAGGGTGCAGATGTTACCTGTGTATCATTTCCAGAGCTAAAATTTTATAGTTGCCTCATACTTCATCTCTCCAGTGTCATTTAGCCAGAAGATGATTGTTATTATTATTATGATTCTGATCTTTTTAAAATGTAAAATGTAACCTCACATCACAATGGAAGAGAGGAAGTCATTAACCTGCACTTGTTTGCTTTAAAAATCATCAGGTGGAAAAAAGTTGTCACTTCAGCGTCCCTACTTTTTTCTGCAAAAAGGTCCAACTTTAAATATTATGAATCTTATTACATCAGTTGTATCGCATCCTTGGATAATAATTTGGCATGCTTTCACATTGGAAAACAGTACATCAGGGATGTGCTGTTTTAGGTTAACTTCTGATTTTGTGTTGCATCTGTTTGCAACACCAGGTGAGCTGATATATATCGTATATATCACCCATGACTTAATCTTTAAAGTAGTCCAATTGGTCAGGAAAGCTGTGGACATGGCAGCACTGATAGGAAGTAGCATCACTGCATTTTGTAGCATCCCTGCAGCTATACATAGCTATTATATGTGTGTTTTACTGAGTAGCCAGCTTATTTGAATATAATCTAAAGTTTTATAAATTAAAGGGTTACAAAACTAAGCATAAAAGTAAACTTCAGTGGCTGCCAAGTTTAAAACTTTCTGAAATAGGAAAGCTAGCAGGCATTCTAGGAAATAAAGCATGATGGACAGCATAAGTTCAGCATAAAGACTATACCAAACAATGAGTAATAGTCAGTTGTTCAGCACTGAAAATTCAACATTAAGATGTTCCTGGGAATCTTTGTAAAGAAAATGTTGTAGAGCGTTGCATAAAATAAACTGCTAAATTCCAAAAGGGAAAAGGTTTCAGAGGATTTTTCATCTGTTTAGTGAAGTGAAGGAGCAGTAATCCTGCCAATGTTTGAAAGATTATAATTGCAAATTGGGTCGTGATTGCAGTTTTCAAAAGCAAAAACAGTGAGAACCCTATACTGGCTCATTCTGGTTTTGTTTGTATTGATTGAAAATTGAGTGTTTCAGTTCCAGAACTCTATTTTTTGTATTTCAGATGTAACAGCAATGCTGATGCTGACAAGGCAAGCAGTACTCTTTAATTAGACCACAAAGGTACAAAGTAAAGGAATTGCAGTTCTCTGTTCTTAGTATGGGGAAAATGATATCAATGATATATAATGAGTATAATAGCATTTTCATTACATTGTTCAAATCGCTTAATTGATTGTGGACTTGTGTACTTGCTAACATCATTTCTATTTGTATGAAATGCAAACAGTGTCAATAAAGAGATACAAACAATCGCTCCAGTAACAATTCATACTGAATATCAAACATCTCATCAATCTCATCAGAAAACATAAAAAATTTTCTATTCACAATACAGAGGAGTTGAGAAATCTACGACTGAGTTTGTGTAAATCTATTTTCTGCTTTTACATAAATGCTTAATTAATGTTCAGATAGGTTGTGAACGCCAGCATCCCACATTTAACAAAGAACAAAAAGTTGGGTAACACATTCATTCAGACAGAAGTAAATCTGATCAAGTGATAACAGCCTTAAACAGCCTTAACAGCTCTTAAAACTGATCGATTTTTCCCAGAAACTGTCAGCACAATCGAAAGAAAGGATGGCCATCGAAGGTGTTTAAGTTGTTTTTGACGCCTTTGACACTAGCCTTTTCAAACCCTGCTAAAACACAGGTCCCACATCTAATATCGATTTGTGTTATTTCAATTGATTAAAAATAAAGTTGTTCCAGAAATGAAACCACTCTCACTGCACTTCAGAAAAACAAGTTTCTTTGCAAGAAAAAAGCACAGAACATTTTGTTGCTTAATTTTACACAATGGTTCTAGGTCATTTACAAACGAGTGGCTGCTTTCCCTTTTGTCACTTCTTTTCAGATCAATGAATTCACAATATCTTTTGTGAACAAGTTACCAGTGGCAATATTGCAAGATCAGTAGTGGTAGTGGTAGTGATGGGACTATTGCATGTTAACAGGTGAGGGAAAGTGTATGAGATTTAAATGAATGCAAATGTATGTGCACATAATTGGAATGTTTTCCTGGTTTCTGGTATGGCTATTGGCATGCACTTGTCATTCTATGGTAGTAAAGTAAACAATATCCAGTTTTTTTCAACGTAAGCAAAATCCAGATTAATATTTAGCCGTCATGGTTTGGGAAATGGCCCGTTACTGTTGGCGGGCCTTGAAGGCTGACTTACAAAACAGTTAACATGACGACCATCTGGGTATACATCACCCTGACTGTTCTGGAAACTCAGCTGCTTTAAACGACTTGTTTTTTTTCCCGAAGAAAAGTGAAAATCCATAGCTCTCGAGATTTATAACCGAGAGCACCGTGTTATGCCTGGATATTTCACTATATAACCATCATTGATCCTGAACGTAATCTTTAAAACACTCCTGATATAGCTCGAACCCGTGACAAATGAGAGCCGGGTCTCTGAGCAGCTGTCAGCTTGATGAATGCCGCCGCGGAGCCGGGCGTTTTTGGAAGTTTACTTTCCCCGCGGTCCGTGGAACATCGCGGCGGCTCGGCGCTCGTTGGCATTCGGACGGCAAACCCAGTTACAGCGTACGCGATTTCGCTACTGCTGCTGATAACGAGGATGGCAGCTTTGCTCTCATTATGTCCCTGGCATGCCGTTTGTCAAGTCCATTAGGCCCGCTGTCATATCATTGAATTAGATAAGAAGTTAAGGTAGGCTCGGCACAAGATAGCAATAAATAAATAAATAAACAAATTAATGAATAAAATGCTGGTTGTGAAAAATGGCTCGCGTTGAAGACAACTTCACTCGTTTCACTGATGTGACAAGATACGAGAATAATTCAGAGGCACTTTAACATTTTATCAAGTCTGAATTAGCCATCATTCATTTAGTTAACTGTTTTCCAATATCCTAGAAATGCATCATGCATTTTGATTTGTTCTCTACCTCAGCTCATAACTACGTCTGACTGAGTTATTGATGAATCACTGTTACGATACCTTACAATTTATTTCAATAGGTACAAATTAAAGTACCTCATCTCACTTTTTAACTTTTACTTGTATAAAAATGCCTCCAACGACACATTTCTCTGACCAAAGGCCCAAAGTGCACAATTATGGACAGATGTAAAATCTAGATTAGTATTCCTTCAGTAGCTTAGGCAAACAGAATCTATGAAAAAGCAGAGAAGGATGGTCTTTTTATTCTCTGAGCTGAAGACGATGCTCAACCCCCAGGCTTGTAGGGTATCAAGGACGCTAAACTGATGTCTTCTTAATAGTTGGGTTGTGGAAGGTTCAAAATCATACAAAAAAATGACAAATAAGGAATTACAACATGATTTTTAATGATTTGCTCAAAATGTATACACTATATTATTATTATATTAAATTACATTAATATTTAATTAATGCCTAACTCTGACACATATACAGTACTTGTTATATTAATACATACAACTACCATGTGCAGTCAGTCGTAGATTTGTTATCTTAAAAAAAGTTTGAAAACTAGGTTTAGAAACAATTCAATTTGGTTGATGTACAACAGATATAATTGCCTAATTGCTGCTATATCAACTACACACACACACACACACACACAAATGTAATTTGATAATCTCAATAGCATGGCTTTGCAAAGCTGTGACAAGGGGATTCGTGACACATTTGGGAATTATAGCCTGTGACTGATTGATTGCTATGAGTACAGCAACACAGTCTGTAAAAATCAGAGATAATCATCTCTTGATCTTTATAAGATCAGTGAGAAAAAGAAAAAAAAACAGGAAGTCTGCATGGTTTCTGCTAATTAAATTGCCTGTAGCAAAGTGAACCATCAGCTGAAGCTGATTGAACTTTTCTTAGTCTCTTCTCTGGCATCATTCTCTCAGCACACCAGTATCCTTCCAGAAAACTTATGTTAATGCCACTTGTGTAACCCTGCACAGTGTATAACCCTCCCTTTCCCATGAAAGATGCCAAGCCAGCAGCCCTGTCGGACTAACGCCAACTGTATTCTGTGGGATCAACCAGTGAAGCAAAATCTTGCCCCTTCTGCCCTCCATGTCTAGACTCTTCAAATAAGATGGAGGGTAAATTCAAAGAGTATCTTAAAGCCATAATTGAATGCTGTCAGTGTTGCAGGAAAAGTTCAAATGATTTCTGTTGAATGGAATGCTCTTGACATTTGTTTGTATCTATGTGAAGTGTTGACACAAAATGGCTGCTTTGCATCTGTAAATATAAATGTGAAATGTATTTGAGGTTACACATCAGTGCTGAATTGGGTGGGAAAAATCTTTCAACTGTTTTATGAGAGGAGCCACAAAAAAACCTCTTGCCATTACCTCTAAGACATATGTCTGAAATGGTGTTGTTTCACTCATATAATTACTTGCGCAGAAGTGTAAATTGATGACACATAGCGGCTCATCTCTGCCTTTTGGCTGTTTAATTTAACATTCTGCCTTCTTCTATAAAACGCTGACAGAAAGATGTAGTTGCAACATTCATACATAACTGTGATAATAATGTTTTATGTTTTCATTTGTGAGAATCTTTTTCATCTTCGAGCCCCAGGAACTTTCGTAATGAGAGCAAGCTGTTCATCCCACCCTGGCTCATTCAGCCATAGTCAGTCCTATAAGATATGGCATGTACAGAAATAGGGGTGTCTTTGTGGACAAATATTCCCTAGTGTGCGTGTCAAATCTGTTTCAGAAATCATGTATTGAATGTGCCTGGCTCACTAGATCCAACCTTGTCCCCATCCCCCTTCCAGAAAGAAAATTACTGATAAAAAGGAGGCTATTTAGGTGAAGTTTGAATTGTGAAGTGCAACCAGTCCCAGTGAGAGTGGAACTGATTGGTACATGTTCCATATTCTGAGTACAGTAACAGGAGCTGTCTGTGGAGTGGGCTATTCTCTGGCGTTCCAGCCCCTCAGAATTCAATGAGAGGGGTATCACATGGGAGCAAATGTGAAAAAAAAACCATGCAAGAGTGAATTTCAGTATTTTCTAACCCTTTTTTTCCTGTTTGTGTCTCCTGTTGTTTGTGGCCCCTGCAGAGTACAGGCTTACTAGAGGACCGGCCACCTAATTTCCCTCTACGGGTCATGTGCTTGCGTTTGTACCAATAGCATTTTGACCAGCGGTAATGGTAGCAAAAGCAGTCACGACTGTGGATGTCGTTGTGTTCATACATGACTGGCTATGTCCAATTATATTTTCTTTACTTTACCTTCGTTTAATCAGGTAGGTCAACCGAGAACACAGTTCTCTTTCTGCGGTGTCGACTTGGGGGCTCAAGGAGGGGAATGTGAAGGACTGCGTGGCCAATCAAATGTAGGCGATAATTAAGTGGCCAGAGGTAGAGAGCCAGTTTTTGAGGGAAATTGATGAAGATGTTTAACACCCCTACGCTTTCAAAAAGAGCCCAGGGAAATTAATGGCCACAGCGAGCCAGGTCCACCATTTTTATTGTCTCATTTGAAGGATGGCACCTCCTAGAAGCGCGTTGCCCTCATACCGTGGTGTGAAATTGTATTTCTGTTTGGGAAAGCGGGCACAGCGCTCTAAAATGGGCTCCCCGGCACTTCTTCCAGAAGCGGCTTCGTCGTCCCACGAGGTTTCCCATGCAAGTACTAACCGAGCCCAGCCACACTTGGCTTCGGCAAGTTTGATGTGAAAAGGATAAAGTGAGGAACAGATTCTGACTGACAATAATAATGCAGGCGCTGCTACTAACAGTAATGTGTGAATACGTAGACATTCAGCAACATTTACCCACGTTTAATACTATCGGAAATGTGAATGAGAGCAGTTAGGTGAGTGTTCAGGCAATCATAAAAAAGAAACACATTTGTGTTAGAGCGGTTAGCGGTTTCATCACCTCTCAACACCCCTGCTTTTACACAGGGCACGCTTGTCACTTTAGCCTCTGGCCCCAATTCAGTCAATCAACAATGTGCTTTTTTCTTAGTTTTCAGCAAATGTCGCATTTATTCTGTATGTTTTTCATTCAGGTCAGGGATGGGGGTAAATGATCTCTGGCTTAAATTCATGGCTTAAAATGAAGTACAAAGCACATTTCAGTCTTTCCTTTGTCGTTCTTCAATTAGCTGTCTGACCTTGCTTTTTAATTTTTTTATTTTTTCCTGGCATTTGCAAAACTTGTGCTTTACCCTTTGAGATTAACACTGCCCCTATCATTTCTTTGAGGGTGGTTTCTCCGAGCCGCTCTCAGACTTACATTTCAATTATAGATCTCTATCACGTCCCGCTGGTTTTTTTTTCTTTTCTAATCCCTTCTCCCCTGTTAGTGGGTGAAATGCCCCTGGTCTCACTGTGATGCGAAATCAGAGGCTGTTGGGCCCGGGGTGGCTATTGGCACAGCGCTCCATCGTGACCTGGCCTGGCCTGGTCACGTTGTTCCCTACATTTGTTTTTAACGTGGCATGAGTCATCCCCAAAGTTTTACTTCACCCTCCTTGCATGTTGAGTTCTCCATCAGCAACATGATATATAAAAGAGTGGGCGGGGGCTTTCCAGCTGACACAAATGTCCGACCGCGCGTGAGGAAAGCACTATCAGGCTAGATATAGCCTTCTCGACTGACCTGTCACGCCACGCTGCTAGATTAGATTGGTTCAAGTGCACTGTCTAGGGACGCTGATGTTATTAGTCTGTGTTGGGTGTATGGTTTTTCTTTTCTAATTTTTCTTTTTTGCTGTGATCAAGTTTTGTTCTCCTCTGGGTGGAGAACTGAGAAGATTAACATACTATTGGTCATTCATCACTTGACTAGACTGCTCTATATTGTCGATTGTAGTGGTGACTGATCTAGAGGCATAATGGTAGCCCCAGTGGAAGTAATCAGAGGCTTGATTCCCAGTCCCAACATGGGATGGGATGAATAGTTCGTCATCCCAATGCATTGTATATTCACTTACAGGCTGCACTGTGTGTGTGTGTGTGTGTGTGTGTGTGTGTGCGTGTATGATGAACACCAATTTAAACTCCAGAAAGGAGGTGAGGTGAATTAATTTTGTAATCAACTGCTTTCATTGATCAATTAATTGTAGAGCAACAACAAAATCCAGCAGGTCCTTAGGCTATATCTTTGTGCCACACCTACACGACAGTACTGAATTATGCCTTCTATGTAAGCATCATTAAGTTAGGAAAAAAATCACCTCTATACAATCTGTGTCATGTTAGCTTTCATCCAGATGCTACGTATACTTTACCTACCATGTGAAATTTGTTGTGCATACATAACCGTGATTGATACTTTATATAAAGAAAGTCTCTTATATTTTATGGTAGGATAATGACATTCACTTTTGTAGAATATCCTGGGGATCTAAAAGCTTTTTCCTGTGAAGGAACATGTCTTTTCAATCAACAGTAATGTACAGAGAACCCTCCTCCTTGATGCTCATGTACTTTTGCTTAGCTCCAGCCATTTTGTTACAGATTTTGAGCTGTTGCAGCGCAAGCTAGAATGGAAAATCCTGAAGAACTATCGGGTGTCTCGCCAATATCAGAAATATCACTCTCCTGCTTATCAGAAAGATTACTACCTTCTACCTATAATTAGGCATGCCCAGCATTATGTGCCTGACCCAAAGCATGCTGGGATATGAATTGCTTTCACACACATGACTTGGAGTGGTAACAGGAGGAACTGAAGTGCGTACCCCAGCACTCTACAGCAGTTACCATAAGTAAAGTACAATACAAAGTACACAGTAGCATTAGTCAAGTTCAGGTAAAAGTAGAAAGAAAAATGTAGTGAGATAGTAATACTCAGTGGACATGTACTCATAATCTAACTGGTTACCTTCTAGGTACCTAGTTTGTATAACTTTATACTTACCAAGGAGACAAATATTCGATGCATATTGCTAGCTAACAAGCAATCATAGCACAAGTTAGGCATTACTAAATGTGATATATATATATATATATATATATATATATATATATGTGTATATATATATATATATATATATTAGTTAATTTAGCTAGTTTGCCAGTCATGTATTTGCACATTTGTCTTTGTAATTTGCAATGTGATATCAGAGATTCTAGACTGTTATTATGTTGCCTATCTAGAATCACTGGTGCCACATAATCTTTTTAAACTGCAAGGTTAGTAATTAATATAACATCTCACTAGCTCGCAAATTAGTTTAGCTAGTGCTGGCTAAAACATGATAGTCCTGATTTCACTGTTTCAGAGTTGTCACTCCACAAAAGCCCATTTCAGTTGGGGTAGTAAGCTAGATATAAGTAGAATCCAGTTTCACCCATGCAATAATGTTATGCAATGTGGATTTTTTAATCAGGCAACCTTCTGTTGAATCAATGTGGGAAGTGTGCATTGTAAATGCTAATAGACTTTAGAAATTTGATTACAGTATGGAAATGAATTAATATTCTCAGGTCTGATTAATTATGGCACATTATACCTAACTAGTCAGACATATGACAGACTGTTCCGGTTTGCAAAACTTCTCAAATCACTGTTTTCTGTAATCACCTCCTCTTTGAAAACCACAACAACAGCAAAAAGAGACGGGATAATTATGCCTACAGTTTCCGCTGTGAAGTAGTAATCGCATACTCAAGGTATCGACTGAGGCCTAACTGTAACACAAAAGAATGAAGAGGAAACCAAAAGTATTTTGGCTCTGGTTTAAAAGACACATATCCTTCAGGAAATGTACGGTTGTTTCCATTGCTTCTGTCTACTTTCCCACTGCTAGGGATGCAACAGATTCTCAGACTACCAGAGAATGATCTGACCTGGGGCAAAGGTGTCACCATCTATTAACTGCTTACAGCTCCTGTTTAAAAAGTAAAAATAAAATAAGAAAATCTGACATTGTACAAACAGTTTACTGCTACCAATTTGTTTTTGTTTTTTTATCCCCAGAGATGCATAGATATTATATTTCTAATTTGTTATTTGTTATCCAGGTTCCATCTCTTCTTCCAACTTTTTTCAAGCTTTATTGGTTGGGTCAATTATAAATGGCTTGGCCATAACATGACAAGTTGCATGAAATGCCTGCACAGTTTCTGGGGCAAGATACTGGGGTCTTGTTCAATACACACAACATTAGCTATGTCTTTTTCCCATCTAAATTGAGCCAAGGCCAAGTAACCTTCGCTATGTCTGTCTGTTAAGAGGCTAACGGTACAAGTACGAGATGAGTTTTGGTGAAATCTTTGCCTTTTGGAAAAAGAACAATTGACACAATTTTACGGCTGCTGAAGGTAGATAAGTAGAAAAATCTCCTGCCTGCCACTCTAACAGCAGTTATTACAAAGCCTTTGCCACCACAGGGCTGGGTAGAAATTTGGAGAGTGAATGGTATCTAGGACATGCTTCTGGGACCAGGGAACATCTCAATCATTTTTTTTTTTTTTTTTTTTTTTTGAGGAGGTTGTTACACAATACAATGAAACTGAAAGACAAATGTTTAATGGGACAATACAAAGATTTGTAAACTCATCAATATGGTAGTTGCATATCACACATCAAGTAATTCTAAGCAAACAATATCATTTTATGTTTCCTTTGAAACATCTATCTGTAACAAGATAACAGTTAATGTTAGGAAAGTTAATATCTTGCCACTTAAGTCATTCTCTCTTAAAGGAACATTCAGTTGAATGCATATAATTGGTATCCCAGAGTACAGCAATTATAAAATCATCTGTCAAATAATTGGTAATGAAAGAGCACAAAATTATACTCCT